>NC_091117.1:133447225-133749987 GCF_040183065.1 Periplaneta americana | reverse complement strand
AGTTGGGACGAGAGTATTCGGTTTCACTTGTGATGGCAGTCAAACAAATAGAAAGGCCTGGAAGTCTTAGAAATCAATGGAAAAATTTCCAGCATAATACTATATTCCTAATCCGTTCGACGACAAAAAGAAAGATACGGGCATTCTCAGATTTTGTGCACATACTGAAATGCATAAGAAATTATTTCCATTATAAAATCAAACTCTCTTGCAAGGAGAAAAATATCAAGTTTAGTTTTATAGGAGACTTTTTAAGGAAGACTTCTCTGGATGTGCGAATGTGTAGGGTTTGTCCCAAGTTTGACAACAGCTCATTTATACCTCTCGTTCTTTAAGAGAATGGATGCCACCAGACTCGCGTTCCAACTCTTTAGCAACAGGTCTCCAAAGGCCTCAAATTAAATCGAGAATTAGGGTCATCGGGTTCGAAGGCAGTGAGGGCACTGAAGAATTTACAAGGCATTTAAACTGTATTGCCGCCACATTAAATTCACACATTTCTGCTAAGGCTCTTCTGAAGACTCTTCTGATCACTAATTCCTTACTGATTTTCTTCAGTGTCTCACAACTACAACCAACACATTTGCGTCTGCTACAACAATGTTTAGTAGTAACCTTGCAGAGTACCTTAGAAATGAGTGAATGCTCCGGAGCAAAGGATACAAATACAGGAACATCATTTTATTTTTACTTCAATTTTTATTGTACCTGAGTTTTTGGATGTACTTCCTTCCCACCCCCTTCTAATAATGAAGTTCCAACTGTCCTCCATACAGAACCAAGGCCACATGTATTGAACAGTACCGGTACTGAGTTAGTGAGTATAGTACGTTCCAGAAATATGTTTGCATTTTCCATGACGAAAGAACTTTCAATATTGAATCATATTTTCGCACAGGTACTGTCGTCCGTTTCCCTACATCGCATCCCCATTTCCCCTACCTGCTTCTGCTCGCCCCTCTACAAAGACTAGCGGCTGGGCTGTCAGCTCTTTTCTGAAAACATTAAATTCTGTTAGGAATTGGACGTCTACGTAATATTATACAACTATTTAAAATAACTTAATAAAAAGGCCTCGTTAAGTAATTAATTGCCACGTGATTTCCTCCCTTTCTACGATCCTGCAACATAACCACTTGGACGGACAGTAGATAGCATGTCTGAGTAATGTATCTTTTCGGATCGAGCAGAAGTGAAGATTGAATATACAGTACGTAAGGTAGGCTTACTATTTTATAGAGTAGGTACAGAATTATTTCAACATTAGCCGTACCCGTGCGCTCCACTCACCCGTTAGAAATAAATATAAAGTAATTACATAATTAAAATAGGACATTTGATCCAGGGAATATTCGTGTTTGATAGAAGGATAAATCGTTTAATATGTTACTTAATTTAAATTATATTTAAATAATTAAAATGGAATCATTTTGGTCCACAGAGCACTTATTTGGTGCAATGACAATTCCTTTAACATGTTTCTTAATTTTTATTACATGCATCCATAGTTCAATGAACATTGACATCATTTACATTTAATGTGTATACTTTATTTTACTTGTTATATGTTTCCATTGAATTATGGTAATAACTTAATTTTAACTCTTGTTTTCTACGTATTCAGTAAATGGAGCTTGGCCCACTATGGTTCTGAACCCTTCAAATAAATTAAATAACTTAAATTATATTATATTATATAAAAAGTGTGTTGATAACGGATGTACCCCGATAAGTAAGTTTTCAATTTGTTATGGGGGCTCTTGAATCTCAGGAGGAACAAATTTTATTTTACAACAGGGCAACATAATCTGCTTGGCTCATTACCCAAATTTTTTGCATTGCATTTAATGCATACGTATTTTATGTATTTTAGCTCGATTCAATTGAGCATAGTTAAAATTTGGATTATAAAATAATGAAATGCTAAGCTAACGTATTATTACTGCATACTAAATCAATACACTCTCGTTGGTCGTTAATTCTCTGAGATAAACATTATTTTAAGAAATACAGGAACGAATACACAGAATAGCCTATCAAGTTTTCTGTGCATAAGAAGCTATTTTAATCTTACCTGTCCTCAATTCACTCAGAAGTTACTGTAATAACATTATAGCATTATGTCCATACATAGAAACTACACTTTCCAATGGTGAAATAATAATTAATTATACAAATCGGTTAATTTAGCTTCCCATATTGCTTCATACGAACACAGAAACATTTTCTGAAGGCTATGATTCATAGCTTCCAGCGTAGGGATGTGGCGACCCCATCGCCCGGTTACGGCCGCAGTCAGCCAACCCAATGCCTGGGGGTATATCTGGGCCACCCTGTCTCCAGGGGATATAAATATGGAGGCCCCTAGCCAGGGTTAAGGTGAAGACCTCAACGACAGCAAAGGTGGAGATGAAGATCATCGGTACAGCGGACCTGGAGGAAGAGGCAATCCAAGATGGTATGTCTGTTCTCAGATTGAGCGGTACCTACTTGGGAATGGGCAGATGAGGCTCAAAGGTGTAGAGAAACCAGCTCATCTAGGGGAGGATACCCCAAAATCAAATCAGGGATAGACTGGACTCTTTAGCCGTAGTGAAGGCAACCAGTCTCGTGAGGCTGACAACCTCACTTTTGTAAAAAAATTTTACTGTTGAGAAACCTAAAGAATGCAGCCGGATGGATTTACGAAAACGACCTGGCAAACGTAAAATGGACATGAATTTGGCTACATGGAATGTAAGAAGCTTATACCGAACTGGAGCATTAAGAAACCTTATACAAGAGCTAAATAAATATAATATATCAATAGCAGCTATTCAGGAGATACGATGGCGGGGCTCTGAAATTTTTGATTCTGAAAATTATACTGTATTATATAGTGGAAGCGGAAATAGAAATAATTTTGGAACAGGGTTTTTGATTCACAAGAAATTTAAAAGTAACTTACTCAACTTTGACCCTATTAATGAGCAGATGTGCTCTAGAAGATTGAAAGGAAGGTTCTTCAATACTACAATAGTTTCTGTACATGCACCTACTGAAGATAAGGATGAGACAAGCAAGAATAACTTTTATGACCAACTAGATAGAGTATGTCAGCAAATCCCTAAATATGACGTTGTTATTATCATGGGAGATTTAAATGCTAAAATTGGCAAAGATTATAAGGCTGCTAACATTGGTAAACATACCCTTCATGATATTACAAATGATAATGGTGAAAGATTATGTGATTTTGCGATAACTAGAGACTTTGTAGTATCCAGTACCATGTTTCCACATAAGAACATACATCTGCAAACATGGACGTCACCTGATGGTAATACAACTAATCAAATTGACCATGTGTTGGTCAGTAAAAGACATGCATCAGATATATTGGATGTTCGATCATTAAGAGGAGCAGACTGTGAGTCTGATCACTTTTTGATAAGAGTCAAGTATAGACAGAGAATGTGTCTATTAACCTCGCGCCCTAATGAGAGATGCATTAAATTTGACATTGGACGACTAAAGACAAAGTAAAAGCAGATGATTATCGAAGATCCATTGAAAATAAAATGGGCGAACAAACAATGGAAGACATGGACATAGAACAGAAATGGGTTTTCATCAAGCAAACGATATGTAATACAGCAACTGAAGTACTTTCAACAGTTCAAAAACAAAATAGAAACCAATGGTTTGACAAGGAATGCCAAGAAGCAATTAAGTCAAGAAATGCTTATAGACTTAAAATGATGCAAAAGCGAACTAGAGCAGCAGAAGAAGAATATAAAACTGCACGGAGAGCCACAAAGAATATATGTAAAAAGAAAAAGAAAGAGCTAGAGGAAAGTATACTTTATGAATTAGATGAAAACTTTGGGAGGAACGAGAGTAGAAAATTTTTTGAAAGTGTTCGAAACATTAAAACAGGTTTCCAACCAAGAACTACTATGTGTAAAAATAAAGAAAGAACCCTTGTTGCCGGAGAACAAGAAATACTAAAATTATGGATAGAACATTTTAATGATTTGTTAAACGAGGCCAGGGAAGATAAACCCACATCAAATCTGATCTATTTTGGACCTGATCCTCTTGTTCCCCCTCCAACTATCTTCATGGTAAATGATGTAATTAGAAGGATGAAGAATAACCGAGCCCCAGGAGAAGATTCTATTAACATGGAATTAATAAAACATGGTGGCAGAGCTTTATGGAAACATACCTATAATTTGATTCTTGATATTTAGCAGCTTGAACAAATGCCTAATGATTGGAATGTAGCCATTATATGTCCTATACACAAAAAAGGCAGTAAATTGGAATGTAATAACTATAGAGGAATCTCACTTTTAAATGTCACCTATAAAATTTTTACCAATATTTTATCTAAATATATTGAACCATACGCTGAATCAGCTCTTGGCGATTACCAATGTGGCTTTCGTAAAGGAAGATCCACGACTGATCAGATTTTTTCCTTACGTATGATTTTAGAGAAATTTTATGAATTTAACTTACCGTTACACCAGTTGTATATTGATTTTAAACAAGCATTTGATACAATAAATAGGAATTATATATTTGATGCAATGGCAGAATTTGGAATCCCTAGAAAGTTAATTGCCTTAACCAAGATGACCTTAATGAATACACAAAATAAAGTTAAAATACAGAATAAATTATCAGAAAAGTTCATAACTCATAATGGAATTAGACAGGGTGACTCCTTATCAACACTTTTATTTAATATTGGTCTAGAGCGAGTTATTAGAAAGATTGCCATTAATCCAGGGGGAACCATATTTAATAGAATGTTTCAATACTTTGCTTTTGCTGATGATGTAGCTGTATTTGCACGGAATGTGTCATCCTTAGATGATGTCCCCAAACAGATACATAATGAGACAAATGCTTCAAATTTAAATATTAACAGAACAAAGACAAAGTATATGAATAACATAACCACGAGAGACAATACTGTAAAAACTGTTGTCTTAAATGAGGTTACTTTTGAGAAAGTGTCAAGGTTCCGATATCTCGGCTCGATAGTCACCGAGGATAACAACATATTAATTGAGATCAAGGATAAAATAGCCATTGGCAATCGACGCCTCAGAGCATTAGATAAAATTATAAGAACCAGATATATCTAAAAAAAAAAATGAAGGTGAGGATTTATAAAACAATTATTAAACCTACAGTGACTTTTGAAAGCGAAACCTGGACTCTACCTGAACGAGCAATAACCATCTTAAATACGTGGGAAAGGAAAATTTTAAGAAAAATTTATGGCCCTATTCATGATAAGGGAGAGTGGAGAATTAGGACCAATTCTGAACTACAAAAACTATATAGAGATCCAAGTATTGTCACTGATATAAAAATTAGACGGCTGGAGTGGCTGGGCCACATTATCAGAATGGACAATAATAATATTCCTAAAAGATTACTAGATGCCACGCTAAGTGGTAAAAGAAGAGCAGGAAGACCTAAACTACGATGGTTGGATGATGTTCAGGATGACCTAGTTAAAGCAGGAATTAAGAGATGGAGACAGAGAGCCCTAGAGAGGGAAGATTGGGCGGCAATTCTTAAGGAGGTCAAGGCTGTATGACCACAGATGATGATGATGATGATTCATAGCTTTCGATTGTTGTTGACCAAGGCCCCTTATAGACGAAGTCATTTGTTTATTTCATTACACGGCCTTAGATGGCAGTTATTTTAATTTTAAAACTCATTTATCTCATTAAATATCAGTCCTATCAAAATTTTTCAAAGACTAAAACTTATCGGAAATGATTTTTAAAGAAATTTTTGTTATGCAACATTTTTCATAAAAATCAATAATAAGCGAGATATTTCGATTTATTTAATTCAGGCCCCCTTATAACCCCCCTTTTAAATAATGTATTTTGAATGTCATATAGCCTATAATCTAAGTTACAACGAACTTAATTTATATTCCAATTTTCATCGAAATCCGTTCAGCCATTATCGCATGAAAAGGTAACAAACATATAGACAGACAGACATACAAACAAAAATTTCAAAAAAGCGATTTTCGGTTTCAGGGTTGTTAATTATATATGTTAGGACCAATTATTTTTGGAAAATCGAAAATTACCAGAAAAATTTCGGCTACAGATTTATTATTAGTATAGATGAGTTACTAGTACAAAGGATGAAACTGGTAATTGGAATTAGATGCAATAGTCTATAGTGCGATAATATGCACAAAAGAACTGAAGTCTGTATCGAAATTAACGGCACCATTTTGAAAAATGTGTTTAAATATCCATATTATGAATATTTTTCAATTTAACTTCATTCTCTATATTGTACGCTAATGTGCTGTAGACGGTATAATATACACTGCATAATGAATACGTTCGCATGGATAACTCAGTTCGTGAGTAAAAACACTTGTTGTTAATACTGTACTGTATTTTGATTAAACAAAAACCTAATGAAAATTATCAAACTCAAAATCGCGATATTTCCTAGTTTACGTAAATGGATGAACTATTTTATTCGCTCCTATACCTAGTAAAGTGATTTGTTTGTATTTTACGCCAGTATCATCGAACTCCAATCATGGAAAGGGTAGCAAACGGTGTGTCCGGTTCTCAATCGTTAATACAAAGGTATAGCCAGGTTAATGTTAAAAATGTTAGTAAAAATAAAATGATGTCTCTGTATATTCTAACAGGGAAACTCGCCCAAGACCCCTTGGAACATCACTTCGGAATTTTGTCTTCACTCAGTTCAGATGACCATCCTTCGACGATAGATTTCCTCCATATGCATTTACTACGAAGCAGATCCTTCTTAACATTGCTGGAAACTCATTAACGAAAAGTGATGCTGAACTACTCACATCGTTTGTGAACCAAATGCGAACTTTAGCGCGAAATGTGGAATTACTAAACAAGACAGTTAGGAAGTCTGTAGAAACCTGTATAAAAGAAAAACATGTTATTCATGAAAAAATACATGGTCAATACTGGGAAAGTGCTGTGCCCGAGTTGGTGAATACAGGAGTGGATCAGGACAGCACGTTTGCACATCTCCTTTTTATGTTAGGTTAGGTTAGAGTAATTTTAACTGTACGCTTCACTCGTGGTTAGGTTAGGTTAGAGTAATTTTAACTGTATGCTTCACTCGTCTTTTCAGTTTGAAAAGAACCTAACCTAACTGTACGCTTCACTCGTCATTTCAGTTTGAAAATAACCTAACCTAACCTAACCTAACATAAAAAGGAGATGTGCAAACGTGCTGTCCTGATCCACTCCTGTATTCACCAACTCGGGCACAGCACTTTCCCAGTATTGACCATGTATTTTTTCATGAATAACATGTTTTTCTTTTATACAGGTTTCTACAGACTTCCTAATTGTCTTGTTTAGTAATTCCACATTTCGCGCTAAAGTTCGCATTTGGTTCACAAACGATGTGAGTAGTTCAGCATCACTTTTCGTTAATGAGTTTCCAGCAATGTTAAGAAGGATCTGCTTCGTAGTAAATGCATATGGAGGAAATCTATCGTCGAAGGATGGTCATCTGAACTGAGTGAAGACAAAATTCCGAAGTGATGTTCCAAGGGGTCTTGGGCGAGTTTCCCTGTTAGAATATACAGAGACATCATTTTATTTTTACTAACATTTTTAACATTAACCTGGCTATACCTTTGTATTAACGATTGAGAACCGGAAACACCGTTTGCTACCCTTTCCATGATTGGAGTTCGATGATACTGGCGTAAAATACAAACAAATCACTTTACTAGGTATAGGAGCGAATAAAATAGTTCATCCATTTACGTAAACTAGGAAATATCGCGATTTTGAGTTTGATAATTTTCATTAGGTTTTTGTTTAATCAAAATACAGTACAGTATTAACAACAAGTGTTTTTACTCACGAACTGAGTTATCCATGTGAACGTATTCATTATGCAGTGTATATTATACCGTCTACAGCACATTAGCGTACAATATAGAGAATGAAGTTAAATTGAAAAATATTCATAATATGGATATTTAAACACATTTTTCAAAATGGTGCCGTTAATTTCGATACAGACTTCAGTTCTTTTGTGCATATTATCGCACTATAGACTATTGCATCTAATTCCAATTACCAGTTTCATCCTTTGTACTAGTAACTCATCTATACTAATAATAAATCTGTAGCCGAAATTTTTCTGGTAATTTTCGATTTTCCAAAAATAATTGGTCCTAACATATATAATTAACAACCCTGAAACCGAAAATCGCTTTTTTGAAATTTTTGTTTGTATGTCTGTCTGTCTATATGTTTGTTACCTTTTCATGCAATAATGGCTGAACGGATTTCGATGAAAATTGGAATATAAATTAAGTTCGTTGTAACTTAGATTATAGGCTATATGACATTCAAAATACATTATTTAAAAGGGGGGTTATAAGGGGGCCTGAATTAAATAAATCGAAATATCTCGCTTATTATTGATTTTTATGAAAAATGTTGCATAACAAAAATTTCTTTAAAAATCACTTCCGATAAGTTTTAGTCTTTGAAAAATTTTGATAGGACTGATATTTAATGAGATAAATGAGTTTTAAAATTAAAATAACTGCCATCTAAGGCCGTGTAATGATATAAACAAATGACTTCGTCTATAAGGGGCCTTGGTCAACAACAATCGAAAGCTATGAATCATCATCATCATCATCTGTGGTCATACAGCCTTGACCTCCTTAAGAATTGCCGCCCAATCTTCCCTCTCTAGGGCTCTCCGTCTCCATCTCTTAATTCCTGCTTTAACTAGGTCATCCTGAACATCATCCAACCATCGTAGTTTAGGTCTTCCTGCTCTTCTTTTACCACTTAGCGTGGCATCTAGTAATCTTTTAGGAATATTATTATTGTCCATTCTGATAATGTGGCCCAGCCACTCCAGCCGTCTAATTTTTATATCAGTGACAATACTTGGATCTCTATATAGTTTTTGTAGTTCAGAATTGGTCCTAATTCTCCACTCTCCCTTATCATGAATAGGGCCATAAATTTTTCTTAAAATTTTCCTTTCCCACGTATTTAAGATGGTTATTGCTCGTTCAGGTAGAGTCCAGGTTTCGCTTTCAAAAGTCACTGTAGGTTTAATAATTGTTTTATAAATCCTCACCTTCATTTTTTTTTTTAGATATATCTGGTTCTTATAATTTTATCTAATGCTCTGAGGCGTCGATTGCCAATGGCTATTTTATCCTTGATCTCAATTAATATGTTGTTATCCTCGGTGACTATCGAGCCGAGATATCGGAACCTTGACACTTTCTCAAAAGTAACCTCATTTAAGACAACAGTTTTTACAGTATTGTCTCTCGTGGTTATGTTATTCATATACTTTGTCTTTGTTCTGTTAATATTTAAATTTGAAGCATTTGTCTCATTATGTATCTGTTTGGGGACATCATCTAAGGATGACACATTCCGTGCAAATACAGCTACATCATCAGCAAAAGCAAAGTATTGAAACATTCTATTAAATATGGTTCCCCCTGGATTAATGGCAATCTTTCTAATAACTCGCTCTAGACCAATATTAAATAAAAGTGTTGATAAGGAGTCACCCTGTCTAATTCCATTATGAGTTATGAACTTTTCTGATAATTTATTCTGTATTTTAACTTTATTTTGTGTATTCATTAAGGTCATCTTGGTTAAGGCAATTAACTTTCTAGGGATTCCAAATTCTGCCATTGCATCAAATATATAATTCCTATTTATTGTATCAAATGCTTGTTTAAAATCAATATACAACTGGTGTAACGGTAAGTTAAATTCATAAAATTTCTCTAAAATCATACGTAAGGAAAAAATCTGATCAGTCGTGGATCTTCCTTTACGAAAGCCACATTGGTAATCGCCAAGAGCTGATTCAGCGTATGGTTCAATATATTTAGATAAAATATTGGTAAAAATTTTATAGGTGACATTTAAAAGTGAGATTCCTCTATAGTTATTACATTCCAATTTACTGCCTTTTTTGTGTATAGGACATATAATGGCTACATTCCAATCATTAGGCATTTGTTCAAGCTGCTAAATATCAAGAATCAAATTATAGGTATGTTTCCATAAAGCTCTGCCACCATGTTTTATTAATTCCATGTTAATAGAATCTTCTCCTGGGGCTCGGTTATTCTTCATCCTTCTAATTACATCATTTACCATGAAGATAGTTGGAGGGGGAACAAGAGGATCAGGTCCAAAATAGATCAGATTTGATGTGGGTTTATCTTCCCTGGCCTCGTTTAACAAATCATTAAAATGTTCTATCCATAATTTTAGTATTTCTTGTTCTCCGGCAACAAGGGTTCTTTCTTTATTTTTACACATAGTAGTTCTTGGTTGGAAACCTGTTTTAATGTTTCGAACACTTTCAAAAAATTTTCTACTCTCGTTCCTCCCAAAGTTTTCATCTAATTCATAAAGTATACTTTCCTCTAGCTCTTTCTTTTTCTTTTTACATATATTCTTTGTGGCTCTCCGTGCAGTTTTATATTCTTCTTCTGCTGCTCTAGTTCGCTTTTGCATCATTTTAAGTCTATAAGCATTTCTTGACTTAATTGCTTCTTGGCATTCCTTGTCAAACCATTGGTTTCTATTTTGTTTTTGAACTGTTGAAAGTACTTCAGTTGCTGTATTACATATCGTTTGCTTGATGAAAACCCATTTCTGTTCTATGTCCATGTCTTCCATTGTTTGTTCGCCCATTTTATTTTCAATGGATCTTCGATAATCATCTGCTTTTACTTTGTCTTTAGTCGTCCAATGTCAAATTTAATGCATCTCTCATTAGGGCGCGAGGTTAATAGACACATTCTCTGTCTATACTTGACTCTTATCAAAAAGTGATCAGACTCACAGTCTGCTCCTCTTAATGATCGAACATCCAATATATCTGATGCATGTCTTTTACTGACCAACACATGGTCAATTTGATTAGTTGTATTACCATCAGGTGACGTCCATGTTTGCAGATGTATGTTCTTATGTGGAAACATGGTACTGGATACTACAAAGTCTCTAGTTATCGCAAAATCACATAATCTTTCACCATTATCATTTGTAATATCATGAAGGGTATGTTTACCAATGTTAGCAGCCTTATAATCTTTGCCAATTTTAGCATTTAAATCTCCCATGATAATAACAACGTCATATTTAGGGATTTGCTGACATACTCTATCTAGTTGGTCATAAAAGTTATTCTTGCTTGTCTCATCCTTATCTTCAGTAGGTGCATGTACAGAAACTATTGTAGTATTGAAGAACCTTCCTTTCAATCTTCTAGAGCACATCTGCTCATTAATAGGGTCAAAGTTGAGTAAGTTACTTTTAAATTTCTTGTGAATCAAAAACCCTGTTCCAAAATTATTTCTATTTCCGCTTCCACTATATAATACAGTATAATTTTCAGAATCAAAAATTTCAGAGCCCCGCCATCGTATCTCCTGAATAGCTGCTATTGATATATTATATTTATTTAGCTCTTGTATAAGGTTTCTTAATGCTCCAGTTCGGTATAAGCTTCTTACATTCCATGTAGCCAAATTCATGTCCATTTTACGTTTGCCAGGTCGTTTTCGTAAATCCATCCGGCTGCATTCTTTAGGTTTCTCAACAGTAAAATTTTTTTACAAAAGTGAGGTTGTCAGCCTCACGAGACTGGTTGCCTTCACTACGGCTAAAGAGTCCAGTCTATCCCTGATTTGATTTTGGGGTATCCTCCCCTAGATGAGCTGGTTTCTCTACACCTTTGAGCCTCATCTGCCCATTCCCAAGTAGGTACCGCTCAATCTGAGAACAGACATACCATCTTGGATTGCCTCTTCCTCCAGGTCCGCTGTACCGATGATCTTCATCTCCACCTTTGCTGTCGTTGAGGTCTTCACCTTAACCCTGGCTAGGGGCCTCCATATTTATATCCCCTGGAGACAGGGTGGCCCAGATATACCCCCAGGCATTGGGTTGGCTGACTGCGGCCGTAACCGGGCGATGGGGTCGCCACATCCCTACGCTGGAAGCTATGAATCATAGCCTTCAGAAAATGTTTCTGTGTTCGTATGAAGCAATATGGGAAGCTAAATTAACCGATTTGTATAATTAATTATTATTTCACCATTGGAAAGTGTAGTTTCTATGTATGGACATAATGCTATAATGTTATTACAGTAACTTCTGAGTGAATTGAGGACAGGTAAGATTAAAATAGCTTCTTATGCACAGAAAACTTGATAGGCTATTCTGTGTATTCGTTCCTGTATTTCTTAAAATAATGTTTATCTCAGAGAATTAACGACCAACGAGAGTGTATTGATTTAGTATGCAGTAATAATACGTTAGCTTAGCATTTCATTATTTTATAATCCAAATTTTAACTATGCTCAATTGAATCGAGCTAAAATACATAAAATACGTATGCATTAAATGCAATGCAAAAAATTTGGGTAATGAGCCAAGCAGATTATGTTGCCCTGTTGTAAAATAAAATTTGTTCCTCCTGAGATTCAAGAGCCCCCATAACAAATTGAAAACTTACTTATCGGGGTACATCCGTTATCAACACACTTTTTATATAATATAATATAATTTAAGTTATTTAATTTATTTGAAGGGTTCAGAACCATAGTGGGCCAAGCTCCATTTACTGAATACGTAGAAAACAAGAGTTAAAATTAAGTTATTACCATAATTCAATGGAAACATATAACAAGTAAAATAAAGTATACACATTAAATGTAAATGATGTCAATGTTCATTGAACTATGGATGCATGTAATAAAAATTAAGAAACATGTTAAAGGAATTGTCATTGCACCAAATAAGTGCTCTGTGGACCAAAATGATTCCATTTTAATTATTTAAATATAATTTAAATTAAGTAACATATTAAACGATTTATCCTTCTATCAAACACGAATATTCCCTGGATCAAATGTCCTATTTTAATTATGTAATTACTTTATATTTATTTCTAACGGGTGAGTGGAGCGCACGGGTACGGCTAATGTTGAAATAATTCTGTACCTACTCTATAAAATAGTAAGCCTACCTTACGTACTGTATATTCAATCTTCACTTCTGCTCGATCCGAAAAGATACATTACTCAGACATGCTATCTACTGTCCGTCCAAGTGGTTATGTTGCAGGATCGTAGAAAGGGAGGAAATCACGTGGCAATTAATTACTTAACGAGGCCTTTTTATTTAAGTTATTTTAAATAGTTGTATAATATTACGTAGACGTCCAATTCCTAACAGAATTTAATGTTTTCAGAAAAGAGCTGACAGCCCAGCCGCTAGTCTTTGTAGAGGGGCGAGCAGAAGCAGGTAGGGGAAATGGGGATGCGATGTAGGGAAACGGACGACAGTACCTGTGCGAAAATATGATTCAATATTGAAAGTTCTTTCGTCAATGGAAAATGCAAACATATTTCTGGAACGTACTATACTCACTAACTCAGTACCGGTACTGTTCAATACATGTGGCCTTGGTTCTGTATGGAGGACAGTTGGAACTTCATTATTAGAAGGGGTGGGAAGGAAGTACATCCAAAAACTCAGGTACAATAAAAATTGAAGTAAAAATAAAATGATGTTCCTGTATTTGTATCCTTTGCTCCGGAGCCATTCACTCATTTCTAAGGTACTCTGCAAGGTTACTACTAAACATTGTTGTAGCAGACGCAAATGTGTTGGTTGTAGTTGTGAGACACTGAAGAAAATCAGTAAGGAATTAGTGATCAGAAGAGTCTTCAGAAAGAGCCTTAGCAGAAATGTGTGAATTTAATGTGGCGGCAATACAGTTTAAATGCCTTGTAAATTCTTCAGTGCCCTCACTGCCTTCGAACCCGATGACCCTAATTCTCGATTTAATTTGAGGCCTTTGGAGACCTGTTGCTAAAGAGTTGGAACGCGAGTCTGGTGGCATCCATTCTCTTAAAGAACGAGAGGTATAAATGAGCTGTTGTCAAACTTGGGACAAACCCTACACATTCGCACATCCAGAGAAGTCTTCCTTAAAAAGTCTCCTATAAAAACTAAACTTGATATTTTTCTCCTTGCAAGAGAGTTTGATTTTATAATGGAAATAATTTCTTATGCATTTCAGTATGTGCACAAAATCTGAGAATGCCCGTATCTTTCTTTTTGTCGTCGAACGGATTAGGAATATAGTATTATGCTGGAAATTTTTTCCATTGATTTCTAAGACTTCCAGGCCTTTCTATTTGTTTGACTGCCATCACAAGTGAAACCGAATACTCTCGTCCCAACTGCTTCTAATTGTAGTATAACTTGTATAAGAATTTTAGCGAGAATGTCACCTGGAATATCGTTTCTGCTAGCGTAAATAGCAATTGGTTGAATCCAATCTTGCATAAATACTAATGCATGATTTGCTAATTGTTTCTTTTGGACATCAGACGTGAGATCTCCGAAATCAACAAATACATTCACTTTAAGGGAATAATTATTAAATTGAATTTCTTCTCTGAATTTGACCTCATCGAATATTACCACTCCGCAACGTTTATTTTCATATATTTCATCATTTCGGTAAATTAGGGAAATTGTGAGGAACAACTCTTGGTTGTAATTTTCAACGCACTCGCGGTATTGCTGTCTTATGACGTTTTATATTAAAACAGTCTGATCGGTTATTTACCGAAAGCTGCCTATCTTTCCGTGGAATCGCTCTGGCCCACTTTCCAAACTCATCTTTTTCTTTGGGAGATGAAGAGAAATGTCTTGTTACACTATTTCTACTGCATTCCGATCTACAACCCGGAACAAAACAGTATGGCATTTTTGTAATTATTTTGTAAACCACCACACAATATTCTTTTGTCACTGGTTAATTCAAAACATAACAAATTGAAGACATCTACATAACTCTCAACAACAGAGCATATTAACAACCCCTAGCAACTTTCATCATTAAACGAGCGAGAAATATATTTTCGAGGTACTGTATCTGACTTCAGACAACAGATGGACCCTAGCGATCGAAGCACCACTAGTTGTCAGGTCCGCCACCGACAATGGGAAAGCATAGAAGTGCGTACACTATTTTTTCTATTCGTCCTGATGCTACTAATCAAATAGTTATATTTAAAAAAATTACATAAGGAAAACTTGAACAAGATGTAGTAATTATGAGATGGTATTAACATACATCAACTTATTAAATATGCATGTTTTACAGATATATGATAGATTAAAAACAACTATAATATTATTTGAAAAACATGTGATTATATTGTGATGTGAGTGCTATGAGCAATGAAAAAATGTATTTAAATAGGGTAAGTTGTGATTAACAATTAATTAAAAGAGATCATACATGTATACGAATATGTATTGTATAATTCAATTTTGTTACCATTTTTTTGCAATATGTTGTATTATAATGGAGATCAACATAATGTATCTTACATGCATGTGATATGCCTATTTCATTCTTTATGTAATTTGATGTACAAATATATATGCTGAGGTATGTTTAATGTGAATTGAATAGCCTGTAATATAGATTATAAAGTATTGTTTAATATGTCATTACTAGAGATGGAAGAAAAAATCACTAGCAGCGATTTTTCACCGGTGATTAAAAAATCACTTTTACTCCAGTGAGTGAACTGTTCGTTAAGCAGTGAAACACTGATCAATCGGTGATTTACTAATTGCACCAGAAGCAACTGTAACGAATCACTATTTCCTCAGTGATTTCAACATTCAGCTCAATATCTTACATTGCAGTCCTCTGCCACCTGTTGAGTAATTTTTGAACTGCTTGACATTACATGGATTTTTGTTCTTTGTAAGCTTGTATGATTTGTGATGAAAGAAAATACTGTACTGCAATAATAATTTCAGTGCTGAGTTGAACAACTTAGTGATGTGGCATAACTTTCTTTAGTAGATTTTTAAGAACTAGGTTACTTCATCATCATCATCATCATCATCATCATCATCATCCTTCACGAATTAGGCCTCTGTAGACCTGTTTCGGCCCCATCTAGCAGTCTTCTTAATGGTCTTCCTGGTCGACGATGTCCTCTAGGTTTATATTGCATCATAATTTTTGGGATTCTTGAATTTTCCATTCTTCTTACATGATCTAGCCAATTGAATTTGTATCTGGTGATTTTTTCTTCTACTGACTCTACTTCTAATTGTTCTAAAATTTCTTCATTCCTTTTTCGGTCTAAAAGAGTATATCCTGCTGTTCTGAAAAATTTCATTTCCGTTGCTTTGATTCTGTTCATGTCTTTTTTCTTTAATGTCCAAATCTCGCTTCCGTATAGAAGGGTGGGTAATGCTAGTGTATTATATATTTTTATTCTTGTAGATTTATGTACTAATTTAGCTTTCAATGTATTGTTTATTATTCCTAGAATTTGTGTAAATTTGGTAATTTTCTTGTTCACATCTTTTTCATTTTGATAAGATATTTCACAACCCAGATAATTGAAATTTTGCACTTGTTCGAGGCATTGGTTATTGTGTATTATCTTACTTCTCACTGGGTCTTGTCCTAAAAATGCCATTACTTTTGATTTTTGTGCTGAAATTTCTATCCCAAAATCTTTTAATATTTCATTTAATGTATACAATCCTCTTTGTAAATTATCCTCTGAATTGGAAATTATGACTTGATCATCGGCATAGAGTAAGGTATTTAATGTTAGAGCACTGGTTATTTTGATTCCTGATGTGTAGATTTGATTCCATTTTAAAATAATTTCATTTATATAAATATTAAATAAAGTTGGTGATATTGGACAACCTTGTCGAACTCCATTATTAACTAATTTTCTTTCGGATATACAGTTATTTATTTTGACACTTATTTTGCTGTCCGTGTAGATTTCTATTATATTTTGGAATAGCAAATTTGGAATATTTTTTTCTTGTAATATGTCGAATAAAAGGTCTCTTCGGACTTTTATCAAAAGCTTTCACAAAATCAATAAAAGCTATATGGGTTTCTAAATTAAATTCTCTTCTTTTTTCCAACAATAGTTTGATACTAAATAATGGATCTACACATGATCTTCCTTTTCTAAAGCCATTTTGACACTCCAGAAGGAAAGTTTCAGCATGTTTTTTTAATTTTTCATTTAAAATCCTACTAAATATCTTATAACATGTGTTGAGGATACTAATCCCTCTATAGTTTTCAACATTCTGTTTATCTCCTGTTTTATATATGGGAATAATTACACTATTTTTCCATTCTTCCGGTAAAATGGAAGTCAGATATATTCTGTTTAGAAATCTTAGTAATCTTTCTTGAAATAAATCTCCTGCATATTTATACAATTCTGAATTTAGGTTATCTTCTCCAGGTGATTTACTATTTTTCGTCTTCTTTAATGCTTCTTGTAGTTCTTCTTTTGTAATGCATTGTTCATCTGGGTTTTTTGTGTCCCAGAATTTTGAATCAAAAGTAGGATTGTTCCATAAGTTTTTGTAAAAGTCTAGGAATGTTTCTATTTTGGGGCAAGGGTTCATCTTGGCGGATTCCTTTATGTCTCTGTTCATGTATTTTAAAATTTTATATGTATTGGGTTTCATTTTATAAATGTCAGTTTCTAAAAAAGATATAAACTCTTTCCATGATTGCCTGTGTCGTTTTCTAATTTCTCTGTTAGCTATCGCCCTTTTATGTTTATAATCTATTTCATCATTAACGGATTTTGTTTGAAGGTATTTTCTATAAGCTATATTTTTATTTTTTATGATCTCCTTAATTTCATCATCCCAAGATCTTAATTTTTTCTTTTGTGTGAAAGCCTTATATTTTCCTATGCTCTCCGTGGCTGCCTGTGATATTTGAGTTTTAATATTTTCCCATTCTTTGTGAATGTCTTCATCTTCAGGTATTTCTAACATTTTTTGTTCAAGTCTTTTTTGATAAAGCCAGCGTACACTGTCGTCATGGATTAATCTAATTTTGTAACGCATTAATTCTTTTTTGGGGGAATTTATCTTTGTTAAATGTAGCCATCTTGGTGTATATCTCACTTTTGCTAATACAAGTTAATGATCTGATCCAATGTCACTTCCTCTGAAGACCTTGACATCTAAAAACAATTCGGATAATTTTCTATTTGCTATAAAATAATCTATGATAGATTTTGAGCCACGTGCTGACCATGTATACATATGAATATCTTTATGGTTGTAAAATGAATTCATGATTTTCATTTCATTGTGTAATACAAAATCTCTTACTTTTTCTCCATTATTGTTTATGGTAGGTTCTCCAAATTTTCCTATGGTATTTTTTATTTCGATGTTGCCTATTCTACCGTTTAAATCTCCGGCTAATAATATGTAATTATTTTTATTTACTTTATTCAAAATTTCTTGCAACTGGGCATAAAACAATTCAGTTTCTTCAACTCTTCCTTCCTCTGGAGCATAAAGACTAAAGAAAGTTAGTTTGCCTCTTCCTATCTGGAGTTGTACTTCTAATATTCTTTCATTCCAGTATGTATAATTGTTTATTTTGTTTTTTATTGATTTATGAATCCAAATCATTACTCCGGCCTGTGCTCTTGTCTTCTTATTAACACCATTATATATGATTATGTAGTTTTTTGTTTCAGTTGTACCTTTTAGTTTCTTTTTTGTTTCTGTTATTGCTGCTATTTTAATCTGCTTTTTATTCAATATTTCATCTAGTTCTTCTTCTTTATGATTGATCCCTCTAACATTCCAAGTAGCGTATGTGAACATATTTTGTTTTTTCCAATTTCGTTTAATCGTTGACTTGTTCTGGGTTGTCATCAAATTATCTATCCTTATACTGCTTGTTTGAGGCTTGAAAGTAATGTAGTTTTCCCTAAGATAGGTTACTAGCCTTATCGTTAGGTAGTCCAGTAGTGGGGCTGCCACTTTTAGCCTCTGGACAGGCTTGTAATGCAGCATTTCCTCTGCATTTGATGAAACAGTTATACCGCTGTGACTCGGTCGCCATTTCCTCGTTGGTAGAAACAGGGTGGACCACGGGAAGGTGAGGATGGCATTTGGATAGGAGGATAGGAGAGGATGGCATTTGGATAGGAGAGTAACCCCACTAGGTTACTTTCAACATAAAAATAGTTGTCGAGTTGGTATAGCGCTAGCCTTCTATGCCCAAGGTTGCGGGTTCGATCCCGGGCCAGGTCGATGGCATATAAGTGTGCTTAAATGCGACAGGCTCATGTCAGTAGATTTACTGGCATGTAAAAGAACTCCTGCGGGACAAAATTCCAGCCCATCCGGTGACGCTGATATAACCTCTGCAGTTGCGAGCGTCGTTAAATGAAACATAACATAAAAATAGTTCTATAGTTAGGTATATATTCTAATGCACTGTTATAGCCCTTCTGCCCCCTACTTGTTTCAAATATAACACTCTAGAGGTTCATGACGCAATTCTAGAGAAATGACCATTTCTCTATTAATTCGTCCTGCACCTCTCTCATGTTTTCTTGGTAATTAGCGGGGCTTTAAAAATGTTATGGTGGCTCACCAGTGAGGCAAAAATTTCACTAGTCAGCTTGGTGAAATTACAGAAGCACAATTAAAAAATTTGATTTTTTTTCATTCAAGAAAAAATTAATCAGCCCTAGTAACAAGAAAATGGTCATCGGCATAGCTCAGGCAGTAGCGCGTTTACTTGCTGGTCCGGAGTTGCGCTCGGGTGTGAGTTCGATTCCCGCTTGGGCTGATTCCCAGATTTTTCAACCGTAAGGCGAATGTCAGGTAACCTATGGCAAATCCTCGAACTCATCTCGCCAAATGCCATCTCATCACCAATTCCATCGACACTAAATAACCAAGTAGTTGATACGGCGTCGTTAAATAACCAAAAGAAGGGGGGCCACAACACAACAGTGTATTAGAATATACTGACAAGCATACAACGATTTATATTTTGAAAGTATTTGTACCTGCAAACTGAAGTCACTTGTTTATCATTATATATAGACCTATATCACGGAAGCCAGTTATGCTAAAGAACATTTTGCCTTCGTAGATTTCTGGAGAATTACTACTAATATTTACCGTATATTGTAGTAGTTTAACCATACTATAACTGTGGAATGTGTGAATAAAAAGAAGGGAGAGGCTAGAATTATGCAGGCCTACGAATAACACTTTGTTCAACCACACTTATCAGTTTATCATCTTTATTATACATGCAGCCAAATGAAAATTACATAATGCCGGTATTTAAGTTTATTTTTTTTTATTAAATTATTTTACGATGCTGCGTCAACATCTCAGATTATTTAGCGTCTGAATGAGATGAAGGTGATAATGACGGTGAAATGAGTCCGGGGTCCAGCACCGAAAGTTACCCAGCATTTGGTCGTATTGGATTGAGGGAAAACCCCGGAAAAAACCTCAACCAGGTAACTTGCCCCGACCGGGATTCGAACCCGGGCCACCTGGTTTCGCAGCCAGACGCGTTGACCGTTACTCCACAGGTGTGGACTTTAAGTTAAATATCCTTATTTTTAAAATCCGCAAATAATCTCAACTATGTGTCCGATTTCATCATAATATATTTCTTCTGCGTTAGTTCTGTTTTTTCTCTGCACTATCAATGCACCCATAATATCGTATTCCTTTCATTATTTTAACAGTAATGCATTTACGATCATATTCACATTCACCAATAATTCAAAACAGTTGATTGCTCGCACTTAGTAGTGAGAAATCACTTCCAATCGCCCCCACTCACTAGATCACTGCTCTATTAGTGATCAGCTGATCCGGTCTCTCGTCGTCATCACTGGCAACTGGAAATCACCTCTAATCACTGGATTACTGGTTAAAATCACCGTGATCGAAAATGAGCTGTCACTGCTTCACCGGTGAGTGAAAAATCACGTTTTACCCCATCTCTAGTCATTACACAAATGGATGAATGCACTATATTATCAAATATCAAATATTTAGTTGAACTCGATACATTATTTACATACATTGAAGATATTTAGAATTTGCCAGTTATTATTATGATGTGCTTGAAGCTTAGTGAGACTGTTCAAATGTAAAGTTGAAGATGTACACACAAACTTACAACAAGGAGTTAATTATGTTGAAGTATTTGATATTGATGTATAACATCGTTGAGATTGTAACTTTGCTATGTATTGTATATAACAATATGTTTCACGATGTATTTTAAAAGTATAAAATTAACACTTTCATAATTCTACACATTATATCCATAACTGGATCGAAGAAGATGTATGTGTGTGTACTCCTCACAGAAGTTGATGTAAGTCATGCAGTGTCGAATTGGGTGGGTGGCAATGTATAGAAGGATGTTGTTACGATGTAAGATACGCAATTGTTACTTTCTGAATATCAATACCTGCAACCTGTAGTGATCACAAGATACACTTGATTTAAACCAGAAATTCTTATCCTGTCGGATTTCCTTTTAGCCCATCGCTCTCGGCATTTTTCTTGCATGTGGATGCTTGCACATACTGTGAGTTTTGTATTGTGTCCATAGACACATATATAAGTTACATGCAAACAGAAAAAGGAAAAATTTTGAACAGAGGCAAAACCTACATAAAGTATAAACAATTTCTAAAATGTATATAATAACTTTTGGTTTCATTTTGTGTATTCCCTTTCTGTATGTAATGTAAACTTTGTAATATAAAAGAAGAAAAGAAGAAGATTCTTGTATGGAATAATAAAGAAGGCTATGTGCAAAGAAGGGGACGAAGAGGGCCATGCTGATTTGCTAATAATCTTCAGCACGTTTATATTTTCATTTCTCTGTTCTTTTACTTTGTGTTAGTTCTCCACAATTCCATTGTGCTATTTTCAGGACGTCGTCCCTAGAAGGATGGTTTCTATGCTTCATATTGTTGGTTGCCATTTCCTGCAGGCATGGTAAACTTATTTACCCGCTCTTTTTGCGTTTCCAGGGTGCACCACGAGGAGCTGAGTTTACCATTGCACCACATTATCATAGCTAAAGATAAACTCTAAAGCCCTGCATTAAATAAATTAATAAAAAATATTTTCATTTCAATAAAAATGGGATATTAATTATAATTTTCTTGAATGTTATATGGAATACAGTGCCCTTCTTAAAAAAAATCATGATGTGTAAATATTATACGGAACTAATGAAAAAACTAAACTGTTTAAGAAATAGTGTGTACTATGTGAAGTTAAGATTTGATGATGTACTTACATAATGAAGATATGTGTGTGATGTTTGTGTATCGGTTGTTAGTGAACATATGACCAAATACCTTACTATATTAATACCGGACAGCTAGCAGTTTTGAGTGCAAACGGCACAGGTGCTGCTACCTAGGCGGCAGGATGTGCTGAAACCCGCGAAGCAAACTGTAATCTACTATAATGTAGATTGTTGCTGGGCTAGTAAATAGTTTTATTAATTAGTGCTATGTTAAAAAATCAGGGTATATATGTGCTGTTTATAAATGCTACAATTACAACATTACAAACTGCTTCAAATCGTACTTTCGATTTCCGAGGGGTCATAAAACATGAGTCATCAACATTCTTTAGTAGGCCTAATTCCTTCATCTCTGTGTTGAGAAAACAATAAAAATTAGCTTTTTTATTTAGGCCTAATAAACGAACTGAAGTTAAAATGTAATGGAAATTTTTAAGGTTTTATCAAATTAAGTTTTATTGCTGTCCACATGCCTTTACTAACTATCATTACTAGCATCACATTACTACCAATTTCATCTTTGCAGCTGTCAACAATGCGTGTATAAAGCGTTATTGTAAATTCAGCCTTGATGTCAGAATTAATTTTGTCTTACTAAAGCAAAGAAAAAATATATAACAATTAATTAACATCAAAGAAAAAATATGTAGGTCTAACAATTAATTACGGAAAGTAATACGAATTATGCAATATTTGTCATAATGTGCAGCTTTTATATAATGTTACATTAAATACTATTCAACATCATTTCGTAAGTATCTTATATAATATATTATTCCACATTAGTACCTGACATTTTAAACAATAGTCCGATTCCTGCTATGTTAATATTTGTATTTGTGGTCGTAATATCACACCTCTCTGTTAGATGACAGATCCGCGACATTTCACACTCACGTCAATGCTGCTAATATTCAGCTGTCCAGTATTATTATAGTAAAGTAATTGATATGACTGCTGTGCGGTAGTATAATGTGAATATGTCTAGCTGTGGTATAATGTTGATAAATAATTGATTAACTGGCGAACTTACTCATGTTAATTACGTAAGCATATGCAGCTTACAGCTGTTTTGGTGCTGCTTGACACCGTCATCAGAGTCTTCTGGGTCTTGGAGTCATTTCGACATCTCTGCATGTTATGTGGGTGCGTTCGTGTGATGAAGAGTTGTGTCCAATAGTGTGTGTGTTCTGAAATTGATCTGTGTGTTGAGAATTTGATTAGGATGTGTTTTGATGTGCCTGTATATTTCATATTGTTCTAGTGTGTTGAGTTTTTGGGTTGTATGTGTAGGATTTCCATGTCTGTATTTATGTTATTGTATGTATGGTTGGCATTAGTTATGTGTTCGGCATATGTAGATGTATTGTGTCCTCTGGTTATTGCTTTAATGTGTTTTGTATCGAGTTTCGAATGATCTGCCTGTCTGTCCAATGTAGAAACTGTCGCAACTATTGCATGTGAGTTTATATATGCCTGTGTGGTTGTATCTATTTGTTTGTGTTGTTTGTGTGTTGAGATGTCTTTGTAATGTGTTTTCTGTTCTGTATGCTGTGTTGTATTTCTGTTTTCTGTATAATGTTGCTCATAGGAACTATTTTTTGACTATATTGATGTGATAGAGTGGGTTATTTACGTGCATTAAATTTTCATTAAGGATTTCTGTTTCTTATTGTAAGAATTTATTAATATAAAATTCTTCAGCCATATTTGTAGAACTATTACTTATATTAGATTTTAAAATTATAAGATTATCATTTATGTTCTCTAAATTATGTCCTGTTTCAATGAGGTCTTTATCATAACTGGATTTCTTATGGTTATATTTGAAATCAGTAATATGTTCCTTGTATCTAATTTTGAAGTTTCTTCTAATCTGACCTATATATTTTTGATTGCATGAAATACATTTGATGCCGTGTATACCAGTCTTCGAGAGCAGGTTGTTGCAGAGAACACATCGATATTATTCCGAAATTAGTCTACCACTATTTAAAGTTCCGATTCTTCTTCAGGACAAAGTAAATCCGAAGATTTTTACAAGCTCGTAAATCCGTCAAGTCATCTCGCAAACTCTCAAAGGTAGCAAGCATCTAATCATGGTGAGAAATTTAATTCATTTATAGGCACATAAAATATTATTCAACTCTTTATCTACTAGCATTTCGTAGGTTTTTCTGTCCCTGAATTCGAAACTTGTTACGAAAAAATTATTTAAATACTGAACGTATAATTGCTTTCACAACGTTTCACATCCCATTGTATTTTCTGTTACGAACGTTCATAATAGTAATACCTAATAGAAGACTATTAATTATGAATAAGAGACTATAAAGGTATTTCTTAATTTACGAATAGCCGGGTTAAATGAAAGAAATTTTCTTTTAAAAAGGACTACATTCAGCGTAACAAGTACTGTGAATTCCTTCCGAGTCCGCGCTTAGCAGTATCAGCGCCACGTTGCGGCGGATCCGTGTAAACTTACAGAGGGCGTACACTATTTCTTCTATTCGTCCTGGTAGCATTTACGCACACACACTTCAACATATTTAACATCATTAGTTCAATTAAATATAAATATGCATAGTCATAAAATTTCGATTGTACAGATATGCTCATGTGTTTCACTGTTTCTAACATTTTAATCTTAACATTCATAAATTACACTTTAACATGTATTTTCTTCACATTTTGTATTGCAATATGTTGTTTTTCAAAAGACATTTCTAACCCATGTCTGAAGATGCCATACTGTATGGTGAACACGTTAAAATGTTTAATAATATGATGTAAACTGATAACTGTACAATTTACATTAAAAATAAGTAATATGATGGAATAATATTCTTCTCTTTTTAATTTTAAACAAAATGAAAGTTTTCATTGTTGGTAACAGTAAAGAGTGTGCATAATGTAGGTACTATTACTGTAATAGAATTGCTTAATTCTGAACAAATGGTGAGAGAAACATAGGAACACGCCGAAGGTGATCTATCTGAAAATGCCTCTGAGATATAAAATTTATATCTACTTACGCCTAAAAAGACGCCGAAATACACGTCTTAAGAAGGACCAGCAGCCAATCTTCGGTATACTTTCCTCATCTTCTTCAGGGCCAATCTTCTTTATACTTTCCTCATCTTCTTCTGGAATGCTGCTGAGACGTGATCTGACAAGCAATCTCGCACGATATCTAGCATCCCTCCTTGCATGGGAGCTAGCAATGGGAGCTCGCATGGGAGCGCTGGCATGGGGGCTGGTATGGAATCTAGCATGAACAATAGCATGGGAGCTGGGAATGGGATCTTGCATGAGAGAGCTGGCATGGGACTGGGCACGTGGTCTTGCATGGAAGCTAGCAATGGGAGCTCGCATGGGAACTAGCGTGGAAGCTGGCAAGGATGATTGCAAGGGAGTGCTGGCATGGGAGCTGGTATGGGGTCCCGCATGGGAGCTGCTAATGGGATCTCGCATGGGAGCACTGGCATGGGATTGGATAATATTCGTTATGATTTCCTCATCATCTTCCAGGCCAATCTTCGTTATACTTTCCTCATGTTCTGGAATACTGCTGAGATGTGATCTGGCATGGGATTCGACACGGGATCTCGCATTGGAGCTGGCATCAGGTGTCACATGGGAGCTGGCAATAGGAGCTGCCATAGGAGTGCTGGCAAGGGATTTCGCATCGGAGCTGTCAATGCGAGCTGGCAAGGAAACTGGCTTGGGAGTGCTGACATGCGATCGGTCAAGGGCTCTTGCATGGGAGCTAGCAATGGGAGCTCGCATGGGAGTGCTGGCATGGGAGCTGGTATGGGATCTAGCATGAGCGCTAGCATGGGAGCTGGCAATGTGATCGCGCATGGGTGCACTGGCATGAAATTGGACAATAATCGTTATCCTATCCTCGTCTTCTTCTGGGCCAATCTTCGATATACTTTCCTCATCTTCTTCTGGAATGCTGGTGAGATGTGATCTGACAAGCAATCGCGCACGATATCTAGCATACCTTCTTGCAAGGGACCTAGCAATGGGAGCTCGCATGGGAGTGCTGGCATGGGGGCTGGTATGGGATCTAGCATGAGCGTAAGCATGTGATCCCACATGGGAGCTGTCAATGGCATCTCGCATGGGAGCGCTGGCATGGGATTGGATAATAATCATTATGCTTTCCTCATCATCTTCCAGGCCAATATTCGTTATACTTTCCTCATGTTCTGGAATGCTGCTGAGATGTGATCTGGCATGGGATTCGACACGGGATCTCGCATTGGAGCTGGCATCAGGTGTTGCATGGGAGCTGGCAATAGGAGCTGGCATGGGAGCGCTGGCAAGGGATTTTGTATGCGAATTACCATCGGAGCTGTCAATGCGAGCTGGCAAGGAAACTGACTTGGGAGTGCTGACATGCGATCTGTCAAGGGGTATTGCATGGGAGCTAGCAATGGGAGCGCTGGCATGGAGGCTGGTATGGGATCTAGCATGGGAGCTGCCAATGGCATCTCGCATGGGAGCACTGGCATGGGATTGGACACAGGATCTCGCATTGTAGCTGGCATCAGGTGTCGCATGGGAGCTAGAAATGGAAGCTCGCATGGGAGCGCTGGCAAGGGGGTTGGTATGAGATCCCGCATGGGAGCTGCCAATGGAATCTCGCATGGGAGCACTGGCATGGGATTGGATAATAATCGTTATGATTTCCTCATCATCTTCCAGGCCAATCTTCGTTATACTTTCCTCATGTTCTGGAATACTGCTGAGATGTGATCTGGCATGGGATTCGACACGGGATCTCGCATTGGAGCTGGCATCAGGTGCCACATGGGAGCTGGCAATAGGAGCTGCCATAGGAGTGCTGGCAAGGGATTTCGCATCGGAGCTGTCAATGCGAGCTGGCAAGGAAACTGGCTTGGGAGTGCTGACATGCGATCGGTCAAGGGCTCTTGCATGGGAGCTAGCAATGGGAGCTCGCATGGGAGTGCTGGCATGGGAGCTGGTATGGGATCTAGCATGAGCGCTAGCATGGGAGCTGGCAATGGGATCGCGCATGGGTGCACTGGCATGAAATTGGACAATAATCGTTATCCTATCCTCCTCTTCTTCTGGGCCAATCTTCGATATACTTTCCTCATCTTCTTCTGGAATGCTGGTGAGATGTGATCTGACAAGCAATCGCGCACGATATCTAGCATACCTTCTTGCAAGGGACCTAGCAATGGGAGCTCGCATGGGAGTGCTGGCATGGGGGCTGGTATGGGATCTAGCATGAGCGTAAGCATGTGATCCCACATGGGAGCTGTCAATGGCATCTCGCATGGGAGCGCTGGCATGGGATTGGATAATAATCATTATGCTTTCCTCATCATCTTCCAGGCCAATATTCGTTATACTTTCCTCATGTTCTGGAATGCTGCTGAGATGTGATCTGGCATGGGATTCGACACGGGATCTCGCATTGGAGCTGGCATCAGGTGTTGCATGGGAGCTGGCAATAGGAGCTGGCATGGGAGCGCTGGCAAGGGATTTTGTATGCGAATTACCATCGGAGCTGTCAATGCGAGCTGGCAAGGAAACTGACTTGGGAGTGCTGACATGCGATCTGTCAAGGGGTATTGCATGGGAGCTAGCAATGGGAGCGCTGGCATGGAGGCTGGTATGGGATCTAGCATGGGAGCTGCCAATGGCATCTCGCATGGGAGCACTGGCATGGGATTGGACACAGGATCTCGCATTGGAGCTGGCATCAGGTGTCGCATGGGAGCTAGAAATGGAAGCTCGCATGGGAGCGCTGGCAAGGGGGTTGGTATGAGATCCCGCATGGGAGCTGCCAATGGAATCTCGCATGGGAGCACTGGCATGGGATTGGATAATAATCGTTATGATTTCCTCATCATCTTCCAGGCCAATCTTCGTTATACTTTCCTCATGTTCTGGAATACTGCTGAGATGTGATCTGGCATGGGATTCGACACGGGATCTCGCATTGGAGCTGGCATCAGGTGCCACATGGGAGCTGGCAATAGGAGCTGCCATAGGAGTGCTGGCAAGGGATTTCGCATCGGAGCTGTCAATGCGAGCTGGCAAGGAAACTGGCTTGGGAGTGCTGACATGCGATCGGTCAAGGGCTCTTGCATGGGAGCTAGCAATGGGAGCTCGCATGGGAGCGCTGGCATGGGGTCTGGTATGGGATCTAGCATGAGTGCTAGCATGGGAGCTGGTATGGGATCCCGCATGGGAGCTGCCAATGGGATCTTGCATGGGAGCACTGGCATGGGATTGGACACGGGATCTCGCATTGGAGCTGGCATCAGGTGTCACATGGGAGCTGGCAATAGGAGCTGCCATAGGAGCGCTGGCAAGGGATTTCGCATCGGAGCTGTCAATGCGAGCTGGCAAGGAAAGTGGCTTGGGAGTGCTGACATGCGATCGGTCAAGAGCTCTTGCATGGGAGCTAGCAATTGGAGCTCGCATGGGAGCGCTGGCATGGTGTCTGGTATGGGATCTAGCATGAGTGCTAGCATGGGAGCTGGTATGGGATCCCGCAAGGGAGCTGCCAATGGGATCTCGCATGGGAGCACTGGCATGGGATTGGACACGAGATCTCGCATGGGAGCTAGCAACAGGAGCTGGCATGGGAGCGCTGGCAAGGGATTTTGCATGGGAATTACCATCGGAGTTGTCAATGCGAGCTGGCAAGGAAACTGGCTTGGGAGTGCTGACATGCGATCGGTCAAGGGGTCTTACATGGGAGCTAGCAATGGGAGCTCGCATGAGAGCACTGGCATGGGGTCTGGTATGGGATCTAGCATGAGTGCGAGCATGGGAGCTGGTATGGGACCCCGCATGGGAGCTGCCAATGGGATCTCGCATGGGAGCACTGGCATGGGATTGGACACGGGATCTCGCATTGGAGCTGGC
This sequence comes from Periplaneta americana, assembly GCF_040183065.1. Lineage (NCBI taxonomy): Eukaryota > Metazoa > Arthropoda > Insecta > Blattodea > Blattidae > Periplaneta > Periplaneta americana. The sequence goes on along the minus strand of NC_091117.1, from coordinate 133,720,791 downwards.
ATCAGGTGTAGCATGGGAGCTGGCAATAGGAGCTGCTATAGGAGCGCTGGCAAGGGATTTCGCATCGGAACTATCAATGCGAGCTGGCAAGGAAACTGACTTGGGAGTGCTGACATGCGATCGGTCAAGGGCTCTTGCATGGAAGCTAGCAATGGGAGCTAGCATGGGAGCGCTGGCATGGGGTCTGGTATGGGATCTAGCATGAGTGCTAGCATGGGAGCTGGTATGGGATCCCGCATGGGAGCTGCCAATGGGATCTTGCATGGGAGCACTGGCATGGGATTGGACACGGGATCTCGCATTGGAGCTGGCATCAGGTGTCACATGGGAGATGGCAATAGGAGCTGCTATAGGAGCGCTGGCAAGGGATTTCGCATCGGAACTATCAATGCGAGCTGGCAAGGAAACTGACTTGGGAGTGCTGACATGCGATCGGTCAAGGGCTCTTGCATGGAAGCTAGCAATGGGAGCTAGCATGGGAGCGCTGGCATGGGGTCTGGTATGGGATCTAGCATGAGTGCTAGCATGGGAGCTGGTATGGGATCCCGCATGGGAGCTGCCAATGGGATCTTGCATGGGAGCACTGGCATGGGATTGGACACGGGATCTCGCATTGGAGCTGGCATCAGGTGTCACATGGGAGCTGGCAATAGGAGCTGCCATAGGAGCGCTGGCAAGGGATTTCGCATCGGAGCTGTCAATGCGAGCTGGCAAGGAAAGTGGCTTGGGAGTGCTGACATGCGATCGGTCAAGAGCTCTTGCATGGGAGCTAGCAATTGGATCTCGCATGGGAGCACTGGCATGGGATTGGACACGGGATCTCGCATTGGAGCTGGCATCAGGTGTAGCATGGGAGCTGGCAATAGGAGCTGCTATAGGAGCGCTGGCAAGGGATTTCGCATCGGAACTATCAATGCGAGCTGGCAAGGAAACTGACTTGGGAGTGCTGACATGCGATCGGTCAAGGGCTCTTGCATGGAAGCTAGCAATGGGAGCTAGCATGGGAGCGCTGGCATGGGGTCTGGTATGGGATCTAGCATGAGTGCTAGCATGGGAGCTGGTATGGGATGCCGCATGGGAGCTGCCAATGGGATCTTGCATGGGAGCACTGGCATGGGATTGGACACGGGATCTCGCATTGGAGCTGGCATCAGGTGTCACATGGGAGCTGGCAATAGGAGCTGCTATAGGAGCGCTGGCAAGGGATTTCGCATCGGAACTATCAATGCGAGCTGGCAAGGAAACTGACTTGGGAGTGCTGACATGCGATCTGTCAAGGGCTCTTGCATGGAAGCTAGCAATGGGAGCTAGCATGGGAGCGCTGGCATGGGGTCTGGTATGGGATCCCGCATGGGAGCTGCCAATGGGATCTTGCATGGGAGCACTGGCATGGGATTGGACACGGGATCTCGCATTGGAGCTGGCATCAGGTGTCACATGGGAGCTGGCAATAGGAGCTGCCATAGGAGCGCTGGCAAGGGATTTCGCATCGGAGCTGTCAATGCGAGCTGGCAAGGAAAGTGGCTTGGGAGTGCTGACATGCGATCGGTCAAGAGCTCTTGCATGGGAGCTAGCAATTGGATCTCGCATGGGAGCACTGGCATGGGATTGGACACGGGATCTCGCATTGGAGCTGGCATCAGGTGTAGCATGGGAGCTGGCAATAGGAGCTGCTATAGGAGCGCTGGCAAGGGATTTCGCATCGGAACTATCAATGCGAGCTGGCAAGGAAACTGACTTGGGAGTGCTGACATGCGATCGGTCAAGGGCTCTTGCATGGAAGCTAGCAATGGGAGCTAGCATGGGAGCGCTGGCATGGGGTCTGGTGTGGGATCTAGCATGAGTGCTAGCATGGGAGCTGGTATGGGATGCCGCATGGGAGCTGCCAATGGGATCTTGCATGGGAGCACTGGCATGGGATTGGACACGGGATCTCGCATTGGAGCTGGCATCAGGTGTCACATGGGAGCTGGCAATAGGAGCTGCTATAGGAGCGCTGGCAAGGGATTTCGCATCGGAACTATCAATGCGAGCTGGCAAGGAAACTGACTTGGGAGTGCTGACATGCGATCTGTCAAGGGCTCTTGCATGGAAGCTAGCAATGGGAGCTAGCATGGGAGCGCTGGCATGGGGTCTGGTATGGGATCTAGCATGAGTGCTAGCATGGGAGCTGGTATGGGATCCCGCATGGGAGCTGCCAATGGGATCTTGCATGGGAGCACTGGCATGGGATTGGACACGGGATCTCGCATTGGAGCTGGCATCAGGTGTCACATGGGAGCTGGCAATAGGAGCTGCCATAGGAGCGCTGGCAAGGGATTTCGCATCGGAGCTGTCAATGCGAGCTGGCAAGGAAAGTGGCTTGGGAGTGCTGACATGCGATCGGTCAAGAGCTCTTGCATGGGAGCTAGCAATTGGATCTCGCATGGGAGCACTGGCATGGGATTGGACACGGGATCTCGCATTGGAGCTGGCATCAGGTGTAGCATGGGAGCTGGCAATAGGAGCTGCTATAGGAGCGCTGGCAAGGGATTTCGCATCGGAACTATCAATGCGAGCTGGCAAGGAAACTGACTTGGGAGTGCTGACATGCGATCGGTCAAGGGCTCTTGCATGGAAGCTAGCAATGGGAGCTAGCATGGGAGCGCTGGCATGGGGTCTGGTATGGGATCTAGCATGAGTGCTAGCATGGGAGCTGGTATGGGATGCCGCATGGGAGCTGCCAATGGGATCTTGCATGGGAGCACTGGCATGGGATTGGACATGGGATCTCGCATTGGAGCTGGCATCAGGTGTCACATGGGAGCTGGCAATAGGAGCTGCCATAGGAGCGCTGGCAAGGGATTTCGCATCGGAACTATCAATGCGAGCTGGCAAGGAAACTGACTTGGGAGTGCTGACATGCGATCTGTCAAGGGCTCTTGCATGGAAGCTAGCAATGGGAGCTAGCATGGGAGCGCTGGCATGGGGTCTGGTATGGGATCCCGCATGGGAGCTGCCAATGGGATCTTGCATGGGAGCACTGGCATGGGATTGGACACGGGATCTCGCATTGGAGCTGGCATCAGGTGTCACATGGGAGCTGGCAATAGGAGCTGCCATAGGAGCGCTGGCAAGGGATTTCGCATCGGAGCTGTCAATGCGAGCTGGCAAGGAAAGTGGCTTGGGAGTGCTGACATGCGATTGGGCATGGGGTATTGGATGGGAGCTAACAACTCTCGAGGGAGCGGCCAAGTATGCTTGCAACGGAGTGCTGGCATGGGAGCTGGTATGTGATCCCGCATGGGAGCTGCTAATGGGATCTCGCACGTGAGCACTGGCATGGGATTGGACACAGGATCTCGCCTTGGAGCTGGCATCAGGTGTCGCATGGGAACTGGCAATAGGAGCTGGCATAGGATCGCTGGCAAGTGATTTCGCATGGGAATTACCATCGGATCTGGCAATGCGAGCTGGCAAGGAATCTGGCTTGGGAGCGCTGACATGGGATCTCGCATTGGAGCTGACATCAGGTGTTGCATGGGAGCTGGCAATAGTAGCTGGCATGGGTGGTACTGGAGCTAGCCTGAAGTGATGTTTGGAAGCATCCGTAGCTTCTGAGAATCCTGCAACAAGCAAAATAAACTTTATCGTTGAGCATGTGTCATCGCATTCAGTGGATTTCAGTGAATGGCATATTAATAGGCCGAGGAATTATATGCGACTTCATATTTTTACTGTCCATTTGCAAGTCATACAAAATCATTTTATACACGTTTTGAACGACTGTAATGACGAATATTCTAAATTAATTGTACATATTTTTGCATATTTCAGGCATTCTTATATATAATAGACTAATGAGCATGCAGTGTGACATATTTTTAGTATTTTTTTTGGCATAAAGTCCCAAATTAGGACATTTTGTAAAAAATATAATAACCTGAATTATTTGCCATCACATAATATTTTTGTCTTAACTGTACTCGATGGAGGGTAATTCCTTGCATATGCAATGTGGGTGTGGAAAAAGAAAAACAACCACACTATGCTTTTGTTCCATTTTGTTACTGCACAACAAGAAGCATTCCCAAACACCTCTACTTCCCTGATTCATCATCATCCATACAAGTAGCCTATCAGGCCATGTGGCCTATTACGATCTCATAATAAAGAGGAATTTTCTCCCCAGCTCTTTTTTGGACGTCCCAGAGATCTCTTGACAGTGAAGTAGAGCTGTTGGGATTCTGTGAGATCTCATACATCGCAAATGGCACATCCAGTTCTGATATTTGTGTATGAAATGGAATACTGATTTCAGACCGAGTTCTTCCATACTTCGTCGTTGGGTTTATGGTTCCATTTTGAATATTATGATGTTCTTCGCATAAATCTAATTTCGATACTGTTATTCTGCTTTCATTCACCCGCCTTAATGTCCATGTCTCACTATCATAACAAAGTAGTGATTTTCTAGTACCATTGAAGATTTCATTACCCTGTTGATTATTCCCATACTTTTGGAGTATTTTACAATTTTGCTCATATCCAAATCATTAAGTCGTTCTAAAATTTTGCCTTCTAAACATATTTTACGAGGACTTTGTTTTTTTTTGCATTTATTTTCATGTTATATTTTTTTGCAATTATATTTAAATTATGTACTAAATATTGTAAATCATTTTCAGTAGGTGCTATTAAAACTAGGTCATCTGTAAATATCAATGAACCTATTTTTAAATTTCTGTTTATCTGTCGCATTTGTCTCTATTCCTGAAGAATTTTATTCTTGTGCATTATAAACAGAAGGCGGGAGAGACCGCAATCCTGTTTTACTCCTGTGTTAATTTCGAGCCATCCTGACGTCCTATTATTAATTTTAACTGAAATTAAATTTGTACTGCACACCTGACTTAAAAATCAAATAACCACCTTTTCTCTGTTTTACTTATTCTCAGTTGGCAATTTTTTTTGTGAATTTTATTTATACACACTTAACATCTGTTGTCATATCATGTATGTAGGATCTTTGGATATATCAGTAGATCATGGACTTTTGTTCTGACTCTGTTTTATTGTCATGTGTTATAGATGGGTTAAAGCCGCGTTTCCACTTCTGCAACTGTGCAGGAATAACGAGAGGCAAACAACAGCTGCCAGTTAAAATGTCGTTTCCACTTTTACAACTGTGGAGGAATAACGAGAGGCAAACAAGAGTTGCCAGCTAGGCAGATATGTGCAAGGCAAGAGGCAGGAATAAAATGTGTGCGCTCAAGCCTGGGGCAAGTATGCGCAAGTCTCCTGCTCTGGGACTGGGAGACATTGGTAACTACCTGCTTCTTCACCAGCTGATTTCAGGTCTTCATAGGAGCTACTGTTTTCATTGCGAATATTTGTATAGATTCGGTGTACTTCGACTACCTTGTCGAATATTTTTTATAGGCTAACTGTACGGGGGAGTGTGATGAACTGATCTAATTAGAAAAGCGTATAGTTCACTGAAGAATATAGGAATTATCCTTGTCTTTGGCGAGCCTCAGAAACGAATTATAAGGACCGTCAGAAAAGTGGGATGCCTATTAACTTTTAGCAGAAAAGTATGAGCTGGAAATCAGAAAAGCAGTCAACAACAAAATTAAAAGTTTCAAATCTTATTTTCATAGGTTTCACCCAGAAGCGAAGAAATCCGAATTAATTAATTTACTTATTTACTAATTTATTTATTTAGTCACATTTATTTATTCACTTATTTATATATTTATTAACTTATTCACGTATTTGTTTACTAACGTATTTATTTATTTAATTATTCACTTACTCCATTGTTTATTCATTTATTTATTCCCTTATTTATTTATTTAATCACTCATTTATTTATTTAATCACTTATTTATTCATTCATTTATTCACTTATTTATTTATTCACATATTTATTCATTCATTCACTTAATCACTTATTTATTCGTTCGTTCACTTATTTATTTATTTATTTATTCACTTAACCACTCATTTATTTAATCACTTATTTATTCTCTTATTTAATCACTCATTTATTTATTTAATCATTCATTTATTTAATCACTTATTTATTTATTTATTTATTTATTTATTTATTTATTCGTTCATTCATTCACTCACTTATTTATTCATTCATTTATTTATTCACTTATTTATTTTTTCATTCATTTATTTATTCACATATTTATTCGTTTATTTATTAACTTATTTAATTAATCACTGATTTATTTATTTATTCAATTATTTATTTATTCATGCCTTTATTTATTCACTTATTTAGTCGCTTATATATTTATTTAATAAAATGTTTATTTATTCACTCATTCATTTATTCACTTATTCATTTACACACTTATGTGTTTATTCAGTTATTTATTTATCCATTCACCTATTTATTTATTATTATCTTATTTATTCATTTATTCACATATTTATATTTTTATTCAGTTATTAATTTATTCACTTGTTAATTAATTAATATATTCAATCACTTATTTAGTTACTTATAGGGTACCGGTAAGGAAAGGTTTTTTCGTGATAATTCTTGCAAAAGCTTTCAAGGACATATCTACTGTAGAAAATAGTTCTAGCGTCTGCTAGTAATACTGCATTGTTTCACGGATGGCGAAACATGATTGATTCCATCTTAGTTTGCATGTGCTGGCCATTACAGAAAGTTGTATTGTGCACTGCGTATTTTCTTAAGGATTTCAGTAGTGTTTGAAGTGTTTGTAGTGTTGCAGTGATTACTGTGCACATGTCTAAAGTAAGAAGTCCATACTTGTACTATACTGTAGTACTTGAGTTCCTCGAACTATACACATTTTTAGATTATATTACTGATGTTAATGGCGTCAATTAAAGCTTAGGAAATTGATGCAATTTCTTAGCTTTCTTCTCGTGAAAGTGATGGTGGCCAAACAAGCCTCATTACTTCGGCCCATAGCAAGATTTCTGTACCTTTGCCAGAAAAACTTATTTGAAGAAAACATTAAACGTACACTTCAATTCTATCTATTTTTATTAATTTAGTGCCTATCACGAAATTACCTACTCTATTTTGATTTTAGGTCTAACATGGGAAAAGAGAGAATTAAATACAGGAAATACGTGCAATCAACTTATTGCAGCTGCCAAAATGGTGAGGGAGCACGAAGTATCTACCTATAAAGCTACAAAAAAAAAAAAAAAAAAAAAAAAAAAAAAAATGGATATGTCATGGAGTTCACTCAAAGATTTCAAGAACAGAAATGATGGTAATGGAAATCAGACTCCTAAATTAGGAAGACTTTTTGCTCTTATGTCTGATCTGGAAGTACGCCTGTACATTAATTATACGAGGGTGGATCAGAAAATAACGCACAATTAAAAAAAAAAAACGTTTAATATGTAAACAAACATAAAAAAGTACGCAAATGAACTCACATCTTTCACCTACTTTTCTACATAGGCGCCAAGTTTCTCAACACATTTCTCCCATCGTGGTAGCAGTTTCAGTATACCCTGTTCATAGAAGTCGTTCGGTTGGAATATAGCCCTCTGTGAACAGTTAATTGCACTTCTGCATTGATTGCAAAACAATGGCCAGCCAGGAATTTCTTCATGGGACCAAACAGATGAAAGTCCGACAGTGCAAGGTCTGAACTGTATGGTGGATGCTGGAGCACCTCCCAAGCAGGATTTTCGCACGAACAGAAAACATAAAATTGGGGCAAACACTGCTAAGAAGAAGTTTGACATCGTCAGTATTAATGTTTCGGCGTTTGTCACGAAGGGCAACTTTACCAACGTTTGAATGTAGGCTGCAGCATTCACAGCGGTACGGTGTTTAGCAAAGTCCACCAACAAAACACCATGCATATCCCAGAACACTGTCACAAGCACTTTCTTTGAATTTTTTCTTTACTGGAGGAGTAGCATGTTTCCATTCCATAGAGGCCTGCTTTGTTTTGGGCGTGTAGTGGTACGCCCAGGACTTATCACCAGTGACAATTGCTTCCAGAAAGTCATGTCCTTCTGCAGCGTAACGCCTAAGTGGTCCGAGCATGTCGTCATTCGCTGACCCTTGTGGTCGTCTGTTAGGTTCTTAGGCACCCAGTAGGCACTAACTTGATTAAATTTCAATATGTCATGCACGATATCGTACACCGCACCATATGAAATGTTGAACTGCTGAGATAAGGTTCGCAGATGGATCTGCCGGTCGTTCAAAATTGCTGCCTCAGTGTCTGTAACATTCTGCTGGGTTGCAGCTGTTACCGGCCGCCCGGAATGTGGCAAATCATAAAGGTTCTCACAGCCATCTGCAAAGAATGCACACCACCTGGAGATATTGCTACAGTCCATACAGTCTTCCCTGTACATGCCACACATGTCCCTGTGAATTTCTCTCGGATTATGTCCTTTAGCCCACAAAAATCGCACAACACTTCGCTGTTCTTCACAAGTTGACGACAGTAACATGTACGCCATCTTTGTTGTGTAGTTCACGCACGCTTCTCTCGCTAGAATTGCACATCCAAAACAAATTGTATCTGTAGTGAAAACTTCAAACTATATATCTGTGAAATATCAACATCCCAGCCTCAATACCAATGCAGAAAAAAATTATTGTACGATACTTTCCCATTCATCCTCGTATTATACAAATGCAAAAGTTGGGATTTGGTTTGACGGTGCCAATTATGAAAGTGGCACACCAGATGGCCAGGAGTGTTGGGCGATATTATTTGTTGAATGCAGATAGTGAAAGTGCCAGTAAATGACGGTGGTTTCATTTTAAATAGAGATACAATATCACAATAAGGACTCCTGAAAATCTTGCTGCCAAGAACTCACAAGAGTCGTAAATGTGTTTATGTTTTGTTCTTTGTTTAATGTTTTTAGCTTCATTAGCCCTAAGATGTTTGAGAGGCTGTTGTCCAGACAATCACTTATTTTTACATCAACAGTCCCTGTAAAATATTCAAATTAATAAAATAGGCTTATCTCTACACAACGGTCATAAATGTGTTTATATTTCATATTTTATTCCTTGTTTCATTGTGTTGTTCTTTATTGAGCCTAATATATTTCAAAGACAGTAGTCTAGAAGATTTTTTTTCATGAAAAATCCTATGAACTACATCAACAGTCCCTGTAAAATGTTCAAATTAATCAAAATAGGCTTATCTCTACATAACGGTCATAAATGTGTTTATACAAGGCCTGTCTAAAAAGTATCTGACCTTAAATTTTCCCACGCAAAGTAGTGATTCTAAGGCGGCGCCCCTGTGCACGGTGGAAGGAGGAACCATAATGCGCATGCTTGAATTTTTTCACCACATTCGCTTGTGCCAGCCACTGGCTGGTGGTCGCCAAGTAAGGTGCTATTCTAAGTGTTTGTCGGATTTAATTTTCTCGCAAGATGACTGAACGAATTGAGCAAAGATACTGCATCAAATTTTGTCAAAAGCTTGGTGATTCTCAAAGTCAAACAATTCGTAAGATTCAGCAGATGTTTGGGGAAGATGCGATGGGTGTAACACAAATTAAGGAGTGGTTCAACCGATTCAAAGATGGCCGCAACATCAGCGGAGAGTGAGCAGCGTTGTGGCAGGCCCCAAACTGCTCGGAGTGCAGCTGTTGTTGAGAGAGTGCGAAATTTGGTGATGGCAGATCGTCGTTTGACCGTGCAGGAGATTGCCGAAGAGGTTGGAGTGAGTAAAGATTCTGCACATGCAATTTTGCGTGATGATTTGAACATGAACCGAGTGGCTGCGAAATTCGTGCCCAAGTTGTCGTCCCCGGAACAAAAAGACCTCTGTCGTGACGTTGCACAGGACCCTCTAGACACCGCCAACACTGATCCTGGGTTTCTGAACACCGTGATAACTGGACATGAGTCATGGGTTTACGGGTACGACCCAGAAACAAAAAGACAGTCGTCGCAATGGAAGCATCCCGAGTCTCCAAGGCCGAAGAAAGCGCGGCAGGTGCGAAGCAAAATCAAGGTGATGCTGACTGTTTTCTTTGATGTCCGTGGAATTGTGCATCACGAATACGCACTGGAAGGACAAACGGTGACAAAGGAGTACTATCACGATGTTCTCTGGCGACTCCGTGATGCAGTTCGGCGCAAAAGACCAGACATGTGGACGGCGAACAACTGGCACTTGCATCACGACAACGCCCCTGCACATTCATCCCAATTGATCCACACTTTCTTGGCCAAACATGAAATTACAACCGTTCGCCAACCTCCCTACTCTCCAGACCTGGCTCCTTGCGACTTCTGGTTGTTTCCAAAATTGAAGACACCACTGAAAGGATCCCGTTTTGAGAGTAGAGAAGAGATAATGCGGAACGCGACGACAGAGCTGAACACCATTCCAAAAGAAGACTTCCAGAGGTGGTTCCGGCAGAGGAAGGATCGGTGGGCTAAGTGTGTGCAAGCACAAGGGGCCTACTTTGAAGGGGATTAGGGTCCCAACCCCGTCAGGTTTTTGAAATATATTTTCTGGCTAAAGGTCGGATACTTTTTAGACAGGCGTCGTATTTCATATTTTATTCCTTGTTTCATGTGTTGTTCTTTATTGAGCCTAATACATTTCAAAGACAGTAGTCTAGAAGATTTTTTTTTCATGAAAAATCCTATGAACTGTTAAAAACTGATGAAGTATTCTATATCATTGAAATACATTATAGGCTTGCATAAATAAGAAGTCATCAAATAGTTCAGTGTTTAAAAACGCTATTTTGAATGTATATAAATATACAGTAGGCCTAATATGAAATAACTATGCATTCCTTTCATTCACAAAATTGCCTTACCACTATCACGAAATTAGATACCTCTATCACGAAATTACCTACCAAACACATTTTCAATCCTATTTTCTATTAATAATTAAAATTTAAAAAATATATAAAATACATCTTCTGTTATATATTTTGTTACAATAATGCCATAGAAATAGAAAAATATAGCATCATTCCTAAAATGGGAAAAACTAGCCATGATATTAAAAATATCACGAAAATACCTTTCTATACCCTACTTACTTACGGTTTTTAAGAACCTGTAGGTTCATTTACGCCCTCACATAAGCCTGCCATCGGTCCTATCCTGAGCAAGATTAATCCAGTCCCTATCATCATATCCCACGTCCATCAAATCCATTTTAATATCCTCCCATCTACGTCTCGGCCTCTCCAAAAGTCTTTTTCCCTCCAGCCTCCCAACTAACACACTCATTTATTTATTTACCTTTTTATTTATTTATTATTTATTTATATTTATAAAATACTAACATATTACAAAATAAGAACAAAATTGAGACTACACAAATTAAAATAATACCATAATGCAATACAATAAAATATAATATCTATAGATTGTAATACAACATAAGTAACTCAATTAGTACAGATAGTTAAGAGGGAAACGTAAGGAAAGACACGACAAATACAATGTAATGATATGATAAAAAAAAACTAAATTTTAATTAAAGCAAACGAAAAAAGTAATTCACATAGATACCCTGAAGTACCTGCAGCTACCAATCCCTACTCGAGTTACCAGATGCCTGTAACAAAGAACCTGTCTGCTCAGGCTCAAATAGATACTCCTTCACTAGCCGATACCCGCATCATGTGAACTCTCGAACCTATACTTCGTTCCACAATGTCTGATAGGAGAAGTAAACATTGCCAGTAGAGGAGGAGAGAAGTATAATTGCTATTCAACCAATGGCAGAGGTCTCATTCCACTCTTGTCTTGAAGTTGGGCTCTCTGAAGCGTTCTACCCCCGCTCAACTTCAAGAAAGCGTGAAATGAGACCTCTGCCATTGGTTGAATAGCAATTATATTTCTCTCCTCCTCTGCTGGCAATATTTACTTCTCCTGTCAGACATTATGGAACGAAGTATAGTAATACAAACTTGAGCTCTTAAGCCTGGGTTCAGCCGTGAATACCACCAACCACAGCGATAGCAGAAAAGGTTTAACTTTTACTTACACTCCGAACCTTCTGGACTTGACAGAAGATCAGTGATTATACAGTACAAATTCTCATTATAACAGGTCTGAACGTAGCTGTATTAATGAAGTAGATTTGAAAATAACAAAAATAAAACATAGTAATTAAATAAAAATAATTAATGTTTAACTGTAGAAACTTTCGAGAAATATCACTTACGTTGACATCGTACAAAATTATTGTGTCTAATATTCTTTTCAGAAAATTAACTCCATATGTAGATGAAATTATTAGAGATCATAAGTGTGGTTTTAGGTGTAATAGATGGACTATTGATCAGATTTTTTGTATTCGACAGATATTGGAGCAAAATGGGCATATAAGGGTACAGTACAGTTATTCATAGATTTCAAAAAGGCATATGACTCGGTTAAGAGAGAAGTTTTGTATAACATTCATATTGAATTTGGTATTCAACCAGTTCGATTAATTAAAATGTGTCTCAGTGAAACATACAGTAGAGTCCATATAGACCAGTTTCTATCTGATGCTTTTCCTATTTACTGTGGGCTACGCCAAGGAGATGCATTATTACTTTTTAACTTTGCTCTAGAGCAGGAGTTCTTAACCTTTCTCGGCCAAGACCGAAAGTTAACTGGGTGATGAACTTGCGCGACCAATTTTGAAGTTAAACAGTGTCATTGTAATAAAAACAAGTAAATACGTGTAGCAATTATTTATTAATATAGAGATGTAATATTTCATAATAAACAATAATAAAATATAATCATAATCCAAATAGTCAAATAGTGGGAAGGCATGAGTAGTAACATATTTTTGCTACTAGATCTCTTTAAATAGCAGGCAATATCTTGTTGTTCGTTAAAACATAGTTCTGAAATGTTTTATAATTTAAAAAGTGCTTTAATTAACATTTCTTTAGTTTCATTATTTCGGGAAGCTACAGCGACCCATCCCGAAAGCCACAGTGACCCTTGTTTGGGTTGGGACCCATAGGTTAAGAACCCTCTGCTCTAGAGTATACCATTAGGAAAGTTCAGGATAACAGACAGGGTTTGGAATTGAATGGGTTACATCAGCTGCTTGTCTATGCAGATGACGTGAATATGTTAGGAGAAAATCCACAAACGATTACGGAAAACACGGGAATTTTACTTGAAACAAGTAAAGAGATAGGTTTGGAAATTATTCCCGAAAAGACAAAGTGTATGATTATGTCTCGTGGCCAGAACATTGTACGAAATGGAAATATAAAAATTGGAAATTTATCCTTTGAAGAGGTAGTAAAATTAACAAATAACAAGTAGCAAATATGACACTCAGGAGGAAATTAAACTCAGAATATATATGGGAAATGCTTGTTATTATTCGTTGAGAACCTTTTGTCATCCAGTCTGCTCTCAAAAATCTGAAAGTTAGAATTTATAAAATAGTTATATTATCGGTTGTTCTGTATGGTTGTGAAACTTGGACTCTTATTTTGAGAGAGGAACAGAGATTACGAGTGTTTGATAATAAGTTGCTTAGAAAAATATTTGGGGCTAAGAGGTATGAAGTTACAGGTAAATGGAAAAGATTACACAACGCAGAACTGCACGCATTGTATTCTTCACCTGACGTAATTAGGAACATTAAATCTAGAGTTTTGAGATAGGCAGGGCATGTAGCACGTATTGGCGAATCCAGAAATGCATATAGAGTTTTAGTTGGGAGGTCGGAGGGAAAAATACTTTTGGGGAGATCGAGACGTACTCTATACGGGAGGATAATATTAAGATGGATTTAAGGGAGGTAGGATATGATGGTAGGGACTGGATTAATCTTGCTCAGAATAGGGATCAATGGCGAGCTTATGTGAGGACGGCAATGAACCTCCAGGTTCTTTAAATGCTGTAAGTAAGTAATTAAAGGTTTATTTACTCTCCTGTCCCTACCTTTACGTAGACTGTTATACTCTGTGCCAATAATCAAATTAATCATAAATAATAAACCAGATAATTATTGGGCTCCTTCTGAAAAAAAAAGTTTGATTGCAGAAAAGAAACCACAACACCACAACATTGGTATGTGTTGGTTTTATGATTAAATGAAAAGCAAAACATGACTTCACACAATCATAACTAAGTCCGAAATTCTGTTCACGTTTACTACGGCGAGAGAAGATTATTTATTTTAATACAAAGCGCTGCGCTGCGCTGCACTCACCGATGTTCTCGGTCTACTACGCAATCACACCAGTTCAGTGGCTGTGACGTCATAAGTATTTGTGCGGAGTCAGTAACTCAAGAACCATGCCTCGCATTGACATGCGGCAAATTACATTCTACTTAGATTGAAAAACGTGTTTGATTAAAGCCAACTTAATTTTATCGCGGACTGCTCCTTTAAATAACATTATTTCATGATATGAATAGGTTGTTCAACATTCATTTATCTACATAGACCTATTTGTAAGTGAAGTCAGCATTTCTCTCTTTCTGTGTTGCATAGTGACATGACTGTATAAAATTTCTAATAATAACTTATATATTATGGTAACTTGAAATTATAACATTAAAACTTTCGCTTATGGACATGCTTGTTCAACGGCTTCGTAGTCAACGTTGAAATTTCTGGTTGTAAGGTTAAGACATTGAAACTCCAGTAATCGCACATACAGATCAGATGACGTATCCAGTGGTGTCATTCTAATTTTTTAACAACTGGTTTTCTCCGCTAATGACTGCAAATTTAAAGATATTATATGACATAATAATAAACAGCTACAAATAAAGAAAACTGCGATTCAACATGTTCTTGCATAACAAAATTATGTGCATAATTTAAAATGCAGGCTCGCGTCATGAAGAAGGAAAGTAGACTTCTAACACTTCATCTGTGCACTCAGCGGCAGGGGGTTGTCTCGCTACAACTTACTACAGAAACATCATATCACATACATTATCCTACCTACAATACTATTATATGCACAAATACAGTATAATATACAACATTATAGGCTAATATATACACAAATTAAATAAAAACAACAGAAGCAGAAAATACACACTTTTATTTGTTTCTTACTCAGGAACAACTCATATATCCTGGAAATGCGGCAGCGTTGGTGGAGTGCTGTTCTATGCATGTGCAGAGTCTTATTTCCTTTCTCTCAATGTTCTTATCTCCAACACAATAGCGCTAAATAAAGTCTGAGAAGTCCACAGAACAACACCAGCTAACTAGCTTTGAATATTTACTCATATCGACATATTGTGTGAATTATCCCAAGCTGCCCCAGCCAGGAATAGGACAAAGTGGCACTTGCTTGTTGTAGCCCTGTGCTCCACATAAGGAGCTAAAGAAATACTACACTATCCAAAGATGCATCTGCACACACACTTACACCACATACTGTTACATCAAGTTAATTTAACATGTTCAGCATATCACCGCCACTTCTAGCAATGCCGTATTGTATCTTTGGTCCAGGGAAAATACAATACATATTTGCAGAAAGTGGCAGGGATGAGTCTTTCAATAAAAGACGAATAGACTATTTTCAGTGAACCAAAAATACAGTATGGGTCTCCTAAGAAGGGATAATGTACTAAGCATTTACCAATTTAACTTTTTCGAAACATCATCCAATGGAACCATGTTTCCTTTTCTTAGACGTACCTCTACCATCACTACTACAGGCTTGGTTTTAAGAATCGACACATGTGAGATGCAGGTCGGCATTGTGTACCATCTTCGCATAAAGTGCAAGGCTTGTGGTTTCTCACCCTGAGGGTTCACGTGGATCAGTTGCTGCATGCATGTTGTGTCCAATGAATCTCTCTGCCTGTTTACCACTTTTGGGAAAGGAAGCTAAGGATGAAGAGGAAATCATCCTCCGTGCTTGAGTGGAGAAGACAGTACAGCTTGTCCAAGTCAAGTCTGCGAGTGAGGATATCGGGATGGAATGTAGAGGCAAAACACAGTTGCCACATAGGTCACTTGACGCTCAGATTTCAATGTGTGCACATCGTTTAAAATACACTACAGAGCGCACGCATTTTTTGTCCTTGTCTTCAGATAAAGGCAACAGTTACGCTGACTCCCAGCCTCCCCCCTCATGCAACTTTCTCTCCTATGCCCACGCTTGCCAATCAGAATGCCAAACCTCACTGTCAAGCAGAAGTAGAAGTACAGTCTATTTCAAAACACCTTAAATTGTTACCGCTCTATGAACTGAAGCGCAGTAGGAAAACTTTGCTGTCATATGAGACTGTATTGGTCTCCTCTTGTTACCGCCTCCTTTCACTACAGAACTGCCTCCAACTTCCCCTCTCGGCTCGCAGACTTAACTTGGTAGAGCTGTAGATTGTCAATACTCCAAGTATCTGTTTTATTTTACATCTTGATTACACAACTTTTAACACTGTATCACTCCGGAATATGTATGGTAAGACTTTCCTGTGTTAAATTTCAACGTACCTCATTTACATTTTTCGACCTATTTATGGGTCATCTTCAGAACTGGTCGTTGTTAGTCTTGGCACCACTTGTTCTGTTTCCTGTGAGGGTGTGTTCCTGTGTTATAGTGTAGAGTCAAAGAGAGTGTGTGTTTTGAAGTTGAGTTGTGTGTTGAGAAGACCAACAACGACCAGTTCTAAAGATGACCCATAAATAGATCGAAATATGTAAACGAGGTACGTTGAAATTTAACACAGGAAAGTCTTACCATACATATTCCGATGTTTTATTTCCCTATCTTAATATTACTTTTTATTACAGATTTGTTCCTTCAACTCGCATAATTATGAACTTACTTTGGCTGAAAAAGGGTATCTGTCGGATACAGGGGGGAGAGCCATTAATCCTTCCCATTGAAGGCTTTAAGGAACCAACCTGGACAAATACCCAATGTCCCATCCCTACCTTCCCGTGGTGCAGCTGTTAGTAAGCATAATTTTACAAGCTGAACTAAAGGGAGGGGCTACTCATCAATTAGCACTGGTCAGCTTGATGAGTTAATGACTGAATTTGGTATAATTTTCCTCTAACCAATACCTAATTCCCTCTTTACCCTTTCCTATCCAGTCCTCTGACTGAACTCTTACTTTCTTCGACCCTGACGGCATTAGAGCATTTGAGGCCTAGGGGTTCATTTCCCTTTCCTTCCTCCTCTTTCTACTTTTCTGTTCCTAGTGCTGACCTGCTATGGCACTAAAATCGTCCTCCAGTGGCTTAAGGAGGGAAAGCTGGTGATCAACAAGATCTCCCAGCTAGGTCCAATGGACCCGTCGACCAACAGCAGGTGTGGTCCTCCAGACATTCTGGGGGTTGTGTGTGAATGAAGTAGCCACCAAAACGTTAAAATATGGTGTTCACTTAAATCGGTTACAACTTGCCATTTTTCACTCCAATATGAAATGAGTACCATTAAGGTAAAATTATCCGGAGGTAAAATAGTCCCCCAATCGGATCTCCGGGCGGGGACTACTTTAATGGTTCAGAATCAACTAAACATCTTACAATGGAATGCTGGCGGTATAACATCAGCCAAGAAGACTGAACTAGCCAATATACTCTCAGATAATAATATAGATATCTTCCTTATCCAAGAAGCAAACCTTAATGCTGACCAATTAAAATATTTTAATTTTAAAGGTTTTAATATGAAACTGTTACCCAAGGGTAGACAGATCAGTAGTGGAATTCTCGCAGGTATATCAAAGAAATTTATTACAAATTTTCAAATCATAAAAGAAATGAATAATCAAGACAAATTAGAACTAATAAAAATTGAAGTATGGAAAAATCAACAACATTTCAAAATCTACAGTGCCTATAACCCACCTAATAATCCCCTTGATCTAACTTTGTTTGATATACAACCTAAAACTATCATAATTGGTGACTTTAACGCCCACTCCCAACTTTGGGGCTACGATAATGTAAACCAACCTGGAAAAATGATCATGGACCTCCTAAATACTACAACCGCAGAACTTGTCTACAGAAAAGAAGATCCCCCTACTTTCATTCATTATTCTGGTTCTGGTACAAATCCAGACTTATTACTAGTAACATCAGATATCCATCACGAAACCAAGAAAAAAATAATTGAAGACCCTGGATCTGGCCATAGAGTCATCATTGCTTCTATTCATCTCCACCAAAACCGAAGAAAAGAACCTTACAATAACAAAACAACATGGAACTTTAAGAAAGCGAATTGGAAACTATTTACAACAGAACTCGACAAACACCTCAAGGTCAACACACCACTAGTGGAAAATACAAACTCAGATAGATGGAACAAATATTTCTGTGAATCTATTCTTAAAATTGCAAAAAAGCACATTCCACGAGGCAAACCAAAAAAATACACCCCATTCTGGACAGAAAACGTGAATTTATTGAAACAAGATAGAGATAAACCAAGAACCAAAGCAGAACATAGCAAAACACCAGAGGATACTCAAGATTGGAGGAAGAAGACTGCCATTCTTAAAAAAAGCAATCATAACAGCAATAAAGAAATGTTTCAATAAATTTATTGAAAATGTTAATTACAGAACCGATAGCGCTAAAACATATAACTTTCTGAAGAATATTTCCAATACACAGGAAAATACTAGCCAACCTATTATTCATAATAACAAAACACTAACAGATAGTAGAGATATAGCAAACGCATTTAATAAACACTACTCAAACTCTCACAGATTACATCCCAATAGAATTACATAAAATTAATAAAAACAATATTACTAGTACAAAACCTGAAATATTTCATAAAAATTTTACTTCCAAAGAATTAACTCTAGCTTTACAAAATTTAAAAACCAAGAAATCTCCTGGCCCCGACAACATTCATTCCGAATTTTTGAAACATCTGGGGGAAAAAGCCAAGTCAGTACTTTTATCCATTTTCAATTTATCATGGAACACCTCAGTTCCTGCAGCTTGGAAAAAAGCAATCATTGTACCAATTCACAAAAAAGGGAAACCTGCTCATGATGTTAATAGTTATCGACCAATAGCACTATTAAACATGATAGCAAAAACCATAGAGTCCATGATCTCCAACAGATTAACTTGGTATTTAGAATCCCAAAATCTTTTATCACCAAGACAAGCCGGCTTTCGACAACTACACTCTACCAATGAACAAGTCATACGCCTCGGCCAAGAAATAAAAGACAGTTTTAACAAAAAAGAAGATACCTTGGCAATATTTATTGACTTTCAGCTAGCATATGACTCTGTTTGGAGAAATAAATTATTACTAAAACTCCAGAAATTAGGTATCTCCAGCAATATGTTCAGATGGATATCAGAATTCCTTAGTCAACGATTCATTGCCACTAAATCCAATAACTCACTTTCTAGTTACAGACAAACATATCGAGGTCTACCTCAGGGCGCTGTCCTCAGCACAACTTTATTCAATATTTACATAAATGACTTACCCTCCCTATTCAAAATTCTGCTCTTAAAGCTCTAAATCAACTACATGAATGGAATACATCAAATTTTATGACACTCAATTTAAGCAAAATAACTACCAAATATTTTCACTCGGTAAAAAAGAAAGAGAATTCAATATCCAATACAATGGCCAACACCTTCCTAGGACTTATGAATCCAAATATCTTGGAGTTATTTTCGATAGTAAGTTAACGTGGAGCAACCATTTGAAATACATTTCTGAAAAAGCTCGTAAAAGATTCTCCCTTCTAAAAAGACTAGCAGGAAAGAAATGGGGATGCTCTAGGAATACTTTGAACACTACATACGAAATGTTTATACAGTCAGTGCTGACATACTGCGGAGAAATTTTAATTACTTCATCTTTCATAAACGAAATAGAATATGTTCAAAACCAAGCTCTCAGACTCATTACTGGTGGAATCAAAACAACTCCAATAGATTCTATGAGATTCCTCACTAATATTAACAGCATCAAAATGACAATAGAAGAAAAAGCACTGATTCAATATGAAAAACTTATTAGATTACCAGGAAACAATTGGCATTCATACAGTCCTCTCTGTAGATTGAAAACTCAAAAAAGTTTCATATCCATTGTTCAAGAATTAAAACAGAAAATCAATATCCCGAATTTAAAAGAAAACCTACAAATTAAACCAAACCCTTTAACTCTATTAAATATGGAATATAATCTAAATTTAACATAAGAAATACTGAAATCAGAAGTAAACACTGAAATACTAAAACAATTGTCTTTAGAGACAATTAATATTAGATACCCTCCACAAAACTGGCTTCATTTATACACTGACGGATCCTTGATCTCCAGAGAACAAGGTGCCGGTGCAGGTGTTACGTGCTGTCTCTTCTCACTTTATAGATCTCTTGGGTATGGAACAACAAGTTTTGATGGAGAAATCACTGCAATAAGTGAATGTCTCAGGAATCTTCTATGCCACATCAATAAATTTAGGAATGCAGTTATATTGTCAGACTCCAAAGCAGCTATTCTATCAATAGTCTCTAAACACACACGTTCATCTCAAACAGCAGAAATAACTAAAATGCTCTCTCAATTAATATCACTCAATAAAAGAATTGTATTCCAATGGATACCATCCCATTGTGGAATCCTGGGAAACGAGAATGCGGATGCTTTAGCAAAGAAGGGCAGCACTGCTACTTATAGACCTGTTACTAAATCTACGTATTACTCTGTAAAAAGATTTATTAAATCTACATACTTTAACAAACAAAATTTGATAACACAATCCCAAGGGAAAAAATGGAACTCTCTGCATCAAAATCCACAGTTAATTCCCGATTTACCACGAAAATCGTCTGTAGCTGCATTTAGATTGGCAACAGGCCATGATTGTTTGGCCAAACACCTGCATAGAATTGGAATATATCAGTCCCCTAACTGTCCATTGTGCAACTCAAACCAAGAAATGGATTCGGAACACCTCAAAATCTGTGCTTCAGTGGCTGGTCATGATAATATCTTTGAAAAATATTGGAGTGCAAGAGGTCAAATGACTTTATTGTCAAAAGCCTGGCATTAGAAAACAACAACATGAACTTACATCAATATCGATATAAAACATTAAAAAGTCCTCCCACATAATTCATTTTTGGCAGTCTGAGACAAAAATAGGTAGAGTGACTCTAAAACAAGTTACAAATGCCAGTTTTTTTTACAATATTTTCTATAGATTTACGGTTCCATGTCCAACAATATGATATGATATGGCATGGTGTGATGTGGTGTGTTTAGTGTGTGGTATGGTGTGATGTGTCTGATGTAGTGTGTGTGTGATGTGTCAACATTTACATCCATGTAATGTGGATCTCACAATTTTTGTATCCATTGCCACAATTACATTGATTACAGGTATACCTTTTGTAGACGCTCTAATACTTTTGTTCCCATTTAAATTGATCAGTATTCCCACCTTTCAAACCTAACGACTTAATTTAGATAATTCAAAATTGACGCTTTTACAACTGCTTTCATGATTTCCAGTACACTTTGATCGAACATACACCGATTCTAATAATACTTGTTACTAAACCTTACCATTAACCAATATGTTTGTTATTATGTCTGTTTCTTGTGTACTTTCCATTTTCTGAGCTCACTTAGTTTCTACATATTATACTTCACTATCCTAACTAGCCTCCCCCACCATACTCCTCGCCTATTTTCATTGTCTCTATCGTCTAACTTAACTTCCTACTATACTCCTCTAATTTATTATTTATTTTACTTACTATGTCTGTAACCGTCTCTGGATCAGACATATCCACTTCACTCTTTTCTGTTATAAACTTGTCTTCCTTTTTCTTCTCTTCACTTATCCCCATTTCAGCCCTTGCACTTACAGGAACACTTTCACTTCCCCTCTTGGCACTGGCCTTCCTTCCCACGAAGCTATTTAGTTAATTCCCCGAATCACTTGAATTTTTACTCGTGTCACTAAACTTCACTTCACTTCACTTGCCGGTCTTATCTGATTTCTTCACATGCATTTTCTTCTTATGCATTCTTGATCTCAGCATTTCCTGGTTCTGTTTCGCTTCCTCCGGTACGAAGTGCTTGATGTGCAATTCAGCCAATTCTCCATAGTCAACGATTTTTTTATGATAGTAACTTTCCACTGCAACTGCTGATTGAACAGACTGTCCGTCACCTGTCACATATTTTTTGTCCCAGTTCGAATTCTGATCTTCTCTTAACCTCTGTTTAGTTGGGCTGGTCAGTATTAATATAATATGCCAATTAGTTTCTTCATTTTCCATACTTTACAGTTTGTGCAATAACTGCGGTTGCTTCATTTTATTTCCCTGTTGACCATTCTTCTTCCTCACAATTGTAATTCAATCAGTTTGTCCATTAGTACCTTGCGACCTCGTATCCATTTCTTCAGATCTCCTCTGCTATTTTTCATGTTGATGTTCTTGCTTCTTCATACTTAATCCAAATGTTAGGTGATCTTCATTTGCCTTGCAGAATTCTACTTCATAGAATTTCCCAAAGATTTTAAATTTATCTTCATATAACTTTGCGAAGTATCCATTCACTCTTTCCGCCTTTATGAAAGGGAGTAGCAGCTTCCTTTTACATCTCATCTCGTAGCTCAAGTCTTTTTCCACCCTCATTCCCATTCCTCGCGCTCTGTATAAGTTTCTTAATATTTTTTCTTTGGTTACTATGTTTGAGATTCTTATCACAATAGGCCTATTACATTCTAATCCAGTTCTATAAGTCTCCTCGATGTTTTCTGCTCTTACCTCCAGTTTGAAGATCTTGTAGCATACTTTGCGTACTGCCTCACGAGTTTCTATTGCGAATTCACGTCCCTTTTCCTCTACTCCGAAGAATAATGATGCCCTTTTTCTTTGACTTATTTCGTATTGCTTAATTTTCCTCTTCATTTGTTCTAATCTTGTCTCAACAATTCAATTTTTTCACTGTGTTCCTCTATGTAACTCCTTCAATATCCTGTCTGTTATCACTTGATGCATTATTATTTGTCCTTTCTTCATTATTTACAGCTCCTATATTCTGATCTACTAATTATTTCCCCCTATTAATAATTCCTGTTGTACATTCCTATACATTATCACTTTCTTCGATTGAATCCCCTTCCGTAACATTTCCTGAGGGCAATGCCTCTCTACTTGCAACATCAGGGCCGTGCTCAACTTGTGTCCGTTCACTACCCAGGCTTATTGACAACCCTATCCAACAACATAAAAGAAGATAAGCGTGGACTAGGGTGGTCTATGATACTATGGAAAAACTGAAGTTGTTCCAATCTTAGCTACATACTTTTTGTTCTCTATGGCAGTCAAAACTGTTGTGTTAAATTTTAAGTTAATGAAGTGATATCTATAGGTCGCTCCATTCTAATAATTTGTGTCATTTTATCAGGAACGAGTAAATGAAAATATGTTTAATAATTTGAGATCTCCTATGAAGTCACTCCTTGGGAAGCCAGTCTCTGAATTGTCGATAGCAAGATTACCAAGTGGATTAGACTTGTTTGAATGTGTACAGTTTCATCACTTGGAAGAAGACAAGCCTCTCCCACATAGTTACAGATTGGAGCATGCAAGGATTCCAACCTTCTGAAAAGATTCATGTGTTAGGAAACTTTCCAAAATATATGATAAATATCTGGACCTAAAAAGAACTTGACAGCGAGAAAGTTGTTTGATATTGCTATGACACATGTAATGAAAGAAATTAGAAATGAGGACTAGATATTTCTTGAAAAGCAAAGAAAAGACATTTTGAAGTAGCATGGAAGGTGCTGCTCTAAAAACAGCTGCACAAAAAACCAAGAAGAGACAGCAAGAGGAAAAGGAATGAATGAAGAGAGCTCGGTACGAAGAAGTAAATTTATCCATGAAAGGTACAGCAACCGACCTTCCTTCTACCTCTTTATCATGTTCATCACCTAGTGAATCTCATAGCTAGAATGAATATCGACTGTCCAAATCATTATCTATATCTTCAACATTATCATCTGCTTCAGATGTTCTCTCCTCACACATAGAGTCCTTAAAAATATATTCGAGTCACCTAAAGTAGTCAGTGCCTTAGACAGAGTCAGCCTTTCAATTCATGGACCAGTATTTGTAGTTGGAGCCATTGATGAGACACTAGATAAAATTAGAGAGTGGAACGAAGTACCCATTGGTATTCGAAGTCCTTATAAGATTCTTACTCTCCGTAGAATTATCCCAACTAAACTGAAGCTAAGGCTGGTTGGAGTCCTCATGGGGAAAGAAATTGTTTCAAGAAATTTCGGCCAGTGCACAGTGTTTCCTAGAGGCATAAAAGCTGGCCAAAAATACTAAAAGCCACTTTAACACATTTTTTAACCAATTTTTGGTACCAACTGAAAGATAATATCATATTAACAATATATCAGGTCTACTTGTTTATCTTAGGACAGTGTTTCTCAACTGATGGCTCGCGTTCCACTGGGTATACTTGAACAGTGAAGTGGTAGAACCAGTTTTTTCGTCCATAATAACTTAAAGGCGCTTAATTTAACACTTTATATATATTATTAGTATTCATTGAATTAATCTGTGCATTAAGTATTACAAACATTTTACGATTATGTTCATGATTATTTAATAGTAACTTTTTAATGGTTGTTACACGTTAAAGTAACTACACTGTTTATTATATTTATTACGGGGGCACTTAATAAATAATAAATTCTAAGTGAGCACGTACACAATACAGATTCAGAAACACTTTAGAACTTTAGTAGGGTAACGAATGTTCATTGATCACTGTTACTAGTATTGGTGCTGTCCTCCCCTCCGAAAGTTGTGACTGCGCTTGCAGTAGGCCTGAGCCGTCCCTTGTTTGTTTCAGAACTCAATAGGTTTATGACTTCCACATGTAGTATCCTTTTCTTGTATTTTGTTCGGTTCTCTTGACAGAAGGATGTTATAAAAGGATCAGAGGTGGCAAGGAGTCGATTGAATGCATCCCGATTAGTGGCCTCTCTTGAAATCTTTCTGGCATACTGTTCACGAAATTGCTTAAGGTGTTTATCCCTTGCTTCTTGTGCTTCTTCCGACATTTGTCCAATTGAATGGTAAATTTGCAAAACGACTTAAGTCCACATTTTGGGGGTTTTGAGTTGAGAGCATGATTATGTTACTATGTGCAAGGGTCATCATTTAGTAACAGAATGACTTTAATCCACGACTTTTGTATAGTTTTCCTTAGCAGCAGAATGTTTGGTTAAGGGGTAAAACAAATTTAGTCCTGGTCTTAAGATGTTTTGCCTATCAAGTACTGAAGAAACTTACATAATATGTAATTTTAATTATACAATCAGCTGATCAAATGTTTTTTGTCTGTTGTCATTGGTAATTCTTCAATTAAGAAAATTTATTACGTTTGAAAAACAGAACATGAAAATGAAAAGCAATATGTTCAGTAATCGTGCTAAACTTGTAGCTGAAGTAAAAAGTATTGCAAAATGGAGCCAAGTTAAGTATCTAGAGAGAGAGGATTTTCTTGCTGTCACATTTGACTACATGAAAAATGTATGCTTGCCTAACACCAGTTCAGGATATGTACTACTATCGCCAGCTCACCGTCTCAGTTTTCTCTGTGCACAGCATGAAAACTAGTGAAATGCCCTTTTGTGTCTACCATGAGGGACAGGCCAAGAAACGTCTTAATGAGGTATGTAATTTTCTCCTGCACATTACTTCGATAACTATGTCACATCCAGTATATTAAAGAACTGTCCGGGACAAAATAAGAACAGCCCATTAATCAAATTCTTAATGGCAATAAGTGCTCGGAATCATTTCTTCAATCTCACACTTTTCTCCATCAGAGGTCTGTGCTCTTGTGATTAACAAATTGTTCAAAATAATGTTGTTCAACAATTTGCAATAAGGTTATTTTATGATTTTGGTGTAGGATAAATACATTGAGTTAAACATGTTTATGTGTCAATAACCTAATAATTATGATGCAGAATTGAAGTTAATCTGCAGAACAACTCAAGTCCTGAAGATAATTAAATTTTTTACAACCTGAAGAAGAGTACAAAGGTATGAATTTTTATATTAAAAATTTGTCTCTTACATATCTCTTACATATAAAAAATTATATTGTAACAATATACGGTTCAGCGAAGTCAAAAACAGTTTTCTTTAATTTTCTCAAAACTACTTCTAGGGACATAAGTCGTTTTGTAAATTCACCACTCAATTGGAAGTAATGCCTCGGAAATAATAGTCGAACCATGAATGTGTATTTTATGTACAGTGACAGGCATGGGATACCAAGAGTACAGCAAGACAAATAATCTGGCATTCTCAGTTGCATATTTTTCAAATTCATTTGTGTTTATTTCAGATCCACAGGATATGGTTTTAAGTATAATTCCACATCTGTGGATGAGATTCCTGTCAATGCCGGTTATTTCTGCACTTACTTTATTTTTGCAGCAAATGTTAAATTTTTCGCAATCTCTGCAGATTTTCTCACATTTTGAGTTTTTCTATGCTTAGACCTACTACTGCTCTCCCCAAACTTTGCCTGTGGTCCTCCTCTTTTCTGTAGAGTAGGTTTTATAGCATTTAAATCACATACAAACTCTTTATCTAACCACTGCTCGTTTTTTTTAAATCTATCACTCATCCTGTTAGATTGATCGATTCTGCGAAACAAATTAATGAAAAAACGAGAAACATGTCTTTCTAACAATTTAATTTGATCATGGGAGACTTCTAGACCGATTTTTTTAATAAGAAACTGCAATACTACGTCTTTCTGTTTCTTACGACCACTTTTTTCCTTCTGTAAAGTATCAAACAATTCTTTCCTTTTGCAACGGTACTCCATTCTGAAACCAAAATAAATGACTAAAAATTTGTTATTTTTTACTTTTATAACTATTTGATAGCCAAATTGAACATAGTTTTGCTGTAGAGAAGAAATTAACTGATACTGAGAATATTCGTATTTTAGACGATTAATTTGAAATACGCCAATACATATATTTATCTAAATTTTATCAAAAGGGGCAAATATGGGCAATTTTACCTTTCAAGATCATCAAGTAAACATGTCAGGCTACACGTTGGTCAAGGAAATAACGCGGGGCAAAGTGAGGCAATTTTTGCTGGTCTGCATAAAGACCTAACATAAGGAATCACAAAATAAAATTTTACATAATACGATTATGATTCCTCAGCGAAGCATAATATACTTAATCATTATAATAATAACGTATTCTTAATTCAGAAACATAACTCTAACAATCCATAATAACATTTACCTGAAAATCAACCATAGAAGTACAAAAAATAATAATTGAAATTCTAATTGAAAAACACACAATCACTACACAACAAAAACGACACTTCATGCACTACTTTCAAAGGTTCGAATACAACTGCGTAGAATTAGACCTGCTACGAGGGTAGCTATTTTATGACCCCAGACCTTGGAGATAGTTGGGGTATATTGCAAACACCATAAAATTAAAAGTGAAAAAATCATTTTTGGCCAGCCTTTGAGCCTCTTGGAAACACTGTGCAGTGTATGGGACTGTATCAACTGAATTTCGTATTACTAAAGGATGCTGCCTGTCTCCAACATTGTTTAAAATTTACCTGGAAGAAGCTATGAAAGGATGGAAGAAGAAATGTAGGCATATGGGCGTTTTGGTTAGTGACAAAAAAAAAAAAAATATATATATATATATATTCTACAATTTGCTGATGATCAAATTATACTATAGTCGCGACGCTGTTATTCCTGGCGTGACTCCTCCTCTTTGCTTACGTCTTAGGAAGTCTAGGTAGGTAGTATCATTTGCCATTTTTGTTCTTTCGTTGCCGAGCTACCAGACGAGGGATCTATTTGCGAAACCATTAAACATTATCATGTCGTAGCTCCTATGATAATAAATCAAACGTACTGTAATTCAGCAAATAATTGAGCGGCAAATAACGTCCTCGTATGCTTTCTGCGAATGCCAACGAAAGACCCAAAATGGCGGGCGATTATATTAAGTATTTATCGAGCCTTAGGAAATGTATGACGTCTTCATCAGCGAATTACAAGACGCACAAGTTTAAATGTAGTCGATCTGCAACGTGATTGGCTGCCGGAAATTAGAGCGACGGGACTATAGCAGAAGACTATGATGATATTGAATAGATGAGCAGAAAACTCATTGAAGAATATGAAAAATCTGGATTAAAATATAATTTTGAAAAAATCTCATTATATGGTTATTGGGGGAAAGAAACAAAATCTGATAATTGAAAATAAAGATGTTATTAAATATAGTAATAAATACAAATATTTAGGTGTTACAATCACAGATGATGGAAGGAACCATGTAGAAATGAAAGAATGTTTGAAGAAAGGAAAATATGCAATATCCATTCTTAATCAAGTATTATGAGATAATAAAATCAGAACTGAAACTAAACATAAAATTTATAAATCAGCTGTGAGAAATACAACTTTATATGGAGCAGAAACTTGGCAATTGCAAAATGCATTCAAAACTAAATTTTTGGCCTTAGAAATGGATTATTGGAGATGATCAGCAGGCATTTCAAGAAGAGATAAAATTAGAAAGGACATAATCAGAGAGAAATGCAACTTAAGGATGATATTGTAGAGGATATTTTCACAAAACAACTAATATTGGAAATACAAAAGGACATACACAACAAATCAGCATCTCATTAGAACGCCTCAATGAACACTTCACTACTCCGCCAACTAGCAGTACTAACCATGACAAACAGAGACAGACAATGGCAGAACCTCAGGTGGTTGACCCACTCAGAGACAGATTTTCCTTTTCATACGTTACACCTATTGACGTGAAGAAAGCTCTTAAATGCAACAAATCCAAAGCAAAAGGTTCTGACGACATACGTTTCGCAATGATAAACTTATTGACGTAATCTTACCAACACTGACACACATTTTCAACACTTCGCTGACGACATCCATTTTTCCAAAAGCTTGGAAAAATGCCTGTGTGCGCCTTATACCCAAAGTTAAAATGCTGACTACCCCCAACGACTATCAACTATTAGTATTCTACCTACCTTATCGAAGGCGTTAGAGAGGATAGTACACAGACAACTCATTAACTACCTAAACAGATATGAACTCTTGGACACACATCAGTCAGGTTTCAGGACTCGACACAGTACAGCGACTGCACTGTTGGAAGTAACGGAAGACATCTGAAAAGCTATGGACGAACGTAAAATTACAATACTGACACTACTAGACTTCAGTAAAGCGTTTGACACTGTAAATATCGACTTACTGACGAGAAAATTACGATCATTCCAACTATCAGAAAGTACAGTTTCTTGGTTCTCCTCTTATCTCAGCAAACGTCAGCAGTGTGTTTGCATTGGAAGTCGAACTTCCTCATGGCGTATTGTTGATTCTGGAATCCCACAGGGATCTGTTCTATCACCACTACTATTCACTATTTACGTAAATGACATCCCCTCGACTCTACAGCACTGTAAGCATCACCTCTACGCAGACGATTTACAAATCTATATCCATACAACCCCTGACTCACTCAATGACGCAATACAAAATCTTAACGAGGACCTTGAATCTATATCTGCATGGGCCAGAAAGTTTGGTTTGACTCTCAATACAAGAAAATCACAAGCAATTCTAGTGGGACATCAACGTCTATTATGCAATATTACTCCTGCTCTTCCAGTCAAGTTAAATGACACAATAATCCCTTTTGCTTCCTGAGTTAAAAATCTTGGAGTTTACTTTGACACGCATTTAAACTGGAATAACCAAGTAACCCATATTACCAAAAAAGTGCTTTCCATACTACATTCCTTAAACAGCATTTGAAAATTCCTTCCGCTATCACTCAAGAAAATACTAGTGGAAACACTAGTAATGCCCCACTTCGATTATTGTGATTTTCTACTGACTGACCTCAATGTCAACCAGTCGCAAAAATTAAGTGTTCATAATTCTTGTGTTCACTTCGTCTGCGATGTCCATCGCGCTGACCACATTACCCCATCCTTCCAAACTCTAAACTGGCTACAGCTTAACGAACGTAGAAATTTTCATTCTCTTGTTCTCCTTTTCCAAGTCCTTCACACTTCTACACCTACCTACCTTGCCTCCCGTTTCA
Source organism: Periplaneta americana (assembly GCF_040183065.1). Lineage (NCBI taxonomy): Eukaryota > Metazoa > Arthropoda > Insecta > Blattodea > Blattidae > Periplaneta > Periplaneta americana. The sequence goes on along the minus strand of NC_091117.1, from coordinate 133,690,631 downwards.
GTTACCTGTCATCATATCATAATCTCTTCACATGCATGCAAAATAGCCACATACTAGCCATACCAACACATAAGACATCATCGTATTCATCATCATACACAATCTCGCTCTCGCGCTTGTGGAATACCCTACCCAGTGACATCAGAGACTGTCGGAATTTAGTAGCGTTCAAAAGCAAGCTTATTACCCATTTTCTTACTGCTAGAGTAGGTTTAATTTGTACTTAATCAATAAAAGAAATGCTTCTCTCTTCTTAACTTTTACAATAAACTGTCTAACTTTTATTAATCAGTTAATTTTTTAGTACTTTGATTTTTATTGTATCTGTAAATTTAATATTAATTGTAATTATAATTGTAATTGTATTCTTAATATTATAGTTGTAATCTCCTGGTAGAGGGGAAGAGAAGCCTGATGGCCTTATCTCTACCAGGTTAAATAAATAAATAAATAAATAAATAAATAAATAAATAAATAAACAAAATACATATGGTATGGGCATATGATGCGAATGAATACGGAAAGATTACAAAGGTTGGCATATGATTGGACCCCATCAAGAAGAAGAAACAGACTAAGACCTATGACAACATGGAAAAAGGGCATTCTGGAAGCTATGGAAAGAAGACAATTAGGAGAAGACCTATGGAGAGATAGAGGGAAGTGGTATCTTGCAGTGCGATACATTTATCAGTGACTGTAAATTAATATTTGGCTGTCAGAAAATGTCAAAAGACATTATAAAATGACTAATATATATATATGGGACTGGTGTCCACCCAGCATCGTGATGCACTTGGAGAGCTACGATAGGTAGTGAAATCCGGTTGCAAAAGCTAACTATAATGGCTGGGGGGATCATCTGGCTAACCACACAATACCTCCATTCTGGTTGGATGATCGTCCACCTCTGCTTCGGCATGTGGACGTGAGACCAGCAGCTGGCTGGATGGTCTGGGCCCTTCATGGGCTGTAGCACCATGGATTATTATTATTATTGTTATTATTATTATTATTATTATTATTATTATTATTATTACTTAATTATTTACAAATGGCTTTTATGGAACCTGCAGGTTCATTGCAGTCCTCACATAAGCCTGCCATTGGTCCCTATCCTGTGCAAGATAAATCCACTCTCTATCATCATATCCCACCTCCCTCAAATCTATTTTAATATTATCCTCTCATCTACGTCTCGGCCTCCCCAAAGATCTTTTTCCCTCCGGTCTCCCAACTAACACTCTATATGCATTTCTGGATTTGCCTATACATGCTACATGCCCTGCCCATCTCAAACATCTGGATTTAATGTTATGCCAGATGAAGAATACAATGCATGCAGTTCTGTGTTATGTAACTTTCTCCATTCTCCTGTAACTTTATCCATCTTAGTCCCAAATATTTTCCTATGAACCTTATTCTCAAACACCCTTAATCTCTGTTCCTCTCTCAAAGTGAGAGTCCAAGTTTCACATCCATACAGAACAACCGATAATATAATAATAATAATTATTATTATTATTACTTACTTACTGGCTTTTAAGGAACCCAGAGGTTCATTGCCGCCCTCACATAAGACCGCCATTGGTCCCTATCTTGAGCAAGATTAATCCAGTCTCTACCATCATATATTATTATTATTATTATTATTATTATTATTATTATTATTATTATTAAACTGTAACTAAGAAAGCACAATTATAGACTATTATGGCACCATCACTAGCATCTTTGGTTTCTGTCTGAGCATCTGGTTGCCTTAACACTTTTTTAATGACCAATTGACCATAGAAAAAGAGAAAAATAAAAATAATAATAATAATAATAATAATCATCATCATCATCATTATTTATTAAATAGGCATTAGATAATGTGGTCTGTTGCGGACTCAATTCATTGTTTACCGATAAAAAAATGGAAAATGTGTTGACAAACTTGCAGCATCCACAGAAACCTGGTAGCTACACTTCGACGACTACAGATAATGGATGAAATGGAAGACATGAAATTGGAGAATCCTGTGACATTAAGAACCAGTTACTTATTTCAAGATTGAAAGAGGAAGAGTCAAATCTCAATCTTTCCTGCAGAAACCTCCTACACAGTGGTTTTCAAGGAATTACGTGATCACATCTCTTAGAGAAAGTAGTAAATGACATGGCATAATGCACTATCAACCTGACCCAAAAGTACAATGAAACAATGACGAAGATAAAGAACAGAAACAGTTTCTTCTTCAACTTTTACCCAAACACCGATAGGAGTTCCCTACTCCTTCAAAAGCTGCTCTGACTTTTTTCTTTTACTAGGTTAGAAATTATAAACCTCTCAGTCCTGGAGCGACCTGTAAATTGTGATACCTTTAGTGAATTTTTTGTGCTTGTTTTATACATTAATACAAGATATTAGACTTGTGGGAATTTGAATTTCTGAAAGTTCAGTTTTTCGGATCACACTACCATGTCAAGGCACTGGAAGAATCTTGCTACCTATTAGCAAACGCATTTAATTTTTAAGTAAAGAGTTCTCCTTTTTAGATCATGATGTAACTAAGTACTTGACTGAGGGTATCGAATGTATTTTGTATGTTTAATCTTACTATTTCTAGTTGGACTGTAAGAGTTTCAGTATCATGTATCTCTGGTGTTCTCTCAAGAGACAAAATTTTCTTGGTAGGCGATCTGTTGCAGACTGCATCCTGTGGTTCTCTCAGCAGGGATAGCTCGGTTGAAATATGATGTGGACTGCCACGAACTTGTGTACTGTCACCCCTCGACAATCTTTCTGATGATAAATATTTCTTGCATGGAAAGATGAAGGATCCACCGGACGTAAAAGCCTAGCACTCTGCATCGGTGAATTAAATTAAAATTTTGAGACAGTCAAGGTGAAAACGTAAGCCACAGGGGCTCAGTGCACTTCAGACCGCGCACCTCTTAGCTTTATAAACACTCACTATTGTACGTGTAGTGTGGATTTGTAGGAAACTACCTCTCACCTTGCATGCATCGGATCTTAAAAAACAAGCCTTTTGGAGACTTGATGAAATGCTTTCACGTTTCATTGCACTACACTGATTGCTGTGTGGGATTTAGATTCAAACATAAGTGCAGTTAAATGATACTGACTACTAACGACCCAGCAACCATAAAGCACTCTGAATTTTATTGGCAATACTTTCAATGAAAAAATAATATATTTCATTCAAATGGAATAAAAAATTGTAGGAGGAATATTAAAAGAGAAAAACGAAGTAGGGTAAAAGTTGGTAATACTTTAATACGAGTAATATCGTGATACAGTGTTTGATAGCTTATCACGGTTTTACAGAGTGAGAAAAGGACCAATTTTATGCAGCAATTTGTCCTCAAACTTATACTTAATACATTGTCGTAAAAAACTGATTTTTGTCTCGATAAGTAAAATTGTAATAAATTCTCAAACAATCACGATATTACAAGTGTTTACCCTATCTTATTAATGTGCGTAATAATGTATTTTGTAGTTAAAATCTACTGTATTTATCATAAATTGAAAAGCATTTTTTCCAAAAGTCGCTAAACACGAAAATTTTCAAAATTGAGTTTTTGGTGGCTTTATGTAAACATTTATGTTATGCATATTCCTGTAAAATCAGTTTTAGCAAAAGTCGACAAACGCTGTTGTTATATAAGGCATTGAAAACTGCGATCTTTTGCAAAACTCGATATTCACCTCTTCATTAGTTTAAGCAGAAGTCGATAAACATCAACCACATTAAAAAAGGACAGAATACTTTTGTAAAATTCATACTTGAATTAAAAAATGTTTTATTTTATGCAACAGACCATAATTTCAAAGCAATCCATAGTTAGAACAACAATGTACATGTAGGCCTAAAAGATAATTAACTCAATTTATTTAAATCTATTTAAATTTGTTTGGATCCAAATTACATTAGAACACCCAAGAAATGGGTTCGGAACACCTCAAAATCTGTGCTTCATTGGCTGGTCATGATAATATCTTTGAAAAATATTGGAGTGCAAGAGGTCAAATGACTTTATTGTCAAACGCCTGGCATTAGAAAATAACAACAACAACATTAGAACACCAATATGAAACAGAATATTAATATTATGTGCCAGGCGTGTAGAAAGATCTTGGCTCATGATATGATTCCTTTTGAACTCAACCACTCACTTTTGTCTTGCTCTGCAGGATTAATTTCATTATCGCTGATTGTCAGGTCATTCTGAACAGCTGTGTCTCCGCTTCTAAACTATTATAGTGAAAGCATAGTATTGTAAACTATCATAATATGGAGTCTGTTTCTAGTGATTAGGAAAACTGTACAAGTGTTGTGGAAAGTGTAGGCAGTAGGAAGTCTAGATCAAAGGTAAATGCACCTGGAAAGACTACAATGAAAAGCAAGAGCCCTCATATTGTGTGTTCACATGAGCTTCCGGGTATACCCATCAATCCAAAAGCTTTGGGGAAAAAGGAGTGCAGAGTAGCTGAGTCTTCGGTAGAATAGAACAAGTCTACAGAAAAAAAGAAGAAATTCTGTCTCCTGCAGAGTACTATGAAATTCTGGGTCAACATGATACTATCAAAATATTGAATAAAGACTGAGGATATAAAATCTAATATACAAAAAAAATGTCTTGAAGCCTAAGATGTCCTTCAAAATTACAGCCCAACGAGTGATGACATACAGAAAATCAAACAAGAAAGTACTCTTTTCAGTGGCGGACACCTACACTGGAGATCCCATTGAAGTTTAAGTATTGAAAAAGAAGACCTGTAGCCGGGAAATAAGGAATGCAGCTACTTTGGCTAAGAAGAATATGGTCAGTCAGAAGAAAAAGAAGGTCGTCCTCAACCTGATGAAGTATTTCAGAATACCTGAATCTTCTAAAAATTTCTATAGAGACTGACTGGGAATTCATGTTAAATTTTGTGCACAAATTTGATTTTGTTTTAGTGTGGGTATTTCAGACTGGAAATAGTACATTTCAGGTTATTTCGGCAAATTTGGACTTATCCTTTTTCCATATTAGTGATTCAATATTTTTATTATTAATGAATGATAAAGTCTCATTTTACAGTCTGTACAAAAGAAACCAAATGACCTGGAAATGTACAAAAACTTGCCCAGACATGTTCAAACATTTTTAACAAGAGCCAGAACAGGTCACATTGTCACTCAATTGTACCTACACCGATTTCACATTTCTGATAATCCTACTTGTCTGTGGTGTAATAATCATGATGAAGATCTGGAACACATTCTTCTATACTGTCCATCCATAAACCACAAAAGAAGTAAATTAAAATCATCAGTACCAGTTGCAGAAGACACAGCCCTGCAGTATATATTGACTATACCCCACCTCTGGCTACTAGCAACAGGCATCTATAATGAACACCGATCAAAATACCCCTCATTTCTCGTGAATAGACTGCAGTGGACTATAGTGGACTTTATGTTGTCAGCAAACAGCTGGATACATTAAGAAGATTGATTGATCATTAATGAATGAATAGAGATTTTGTGTTTTCCCCCCAAAAAATGTAATATTATTGTATTTTGTTGTTTGTTGAAAATAAAATGTAACAATCGCAAGTTAATACAATATAAATGCATTTAAAATATGATAAACTCACATATAAACAAAAAATAAAATATCAGAAAAATTAACTTAAAAAAGATACAAAAAAAGTCAGGTTTAAATGTTAACAAAATATGTGTTATGTTTTCATCTCTTGGCGTTAAGTAATTTTTGAAAAAAAAAAAAAAAAAAAAAAAAAACTGTGAACTTTACATTTAATTTTTTTTTCATTTTATAATCTAAATTTGAAAACATTAATATATAATATAATTACAATTAAAAGTTGCGGTAACTACTTTTTAATCATTTAAGAAAACATTTCCTGAAATATATATATCATTATTCTATATTCCCTATAACCATTTCTAAAACAAGTGTGAATAAGGCCTTGGAATACATTAATAAGTTTAGTGAATTCTCTGAAGCTTGTATTTTTAAAAATTAATTTAAATTATTATAAAATTATTACTATTTTTATAATTATGTATATAAATAGATATTAATTTCTTTCAGATGTTATTGTTTTTTATAGATCATTGAAATGATCACATCAGATTTAAAAATTTTATTTTGGACTTTAAAGACTAATATAAACAAGATGATGGTGTAAATACACGAATGATGAGCAGGCTTTGTTTAATTTAAATTAGTTTTGTAGAAAAAATATTTTCTATAGTTGTTATTTCACTATATTTTGATCATATGGATTGATAATTTAACATAGTCTCATTTAGGAGAGAAATATATAAATTAGGTGTCAATATGTAAGAAAATACTGTGTATATATAACAGAAAATTTGCAACATTTGTGCAACTTTTATCATCTATGCATACTACTGTAGGCTAACATTGACTATAAATATACAATCTGCGCGTAATGGAAGCTAGGGCAAAACCAGGGTATGGCCAGACCTCAGTAGTCTACTTGTGGCAGTATTGGATGAGTCCGCGGGTGGCTGTAGTTCGCTCTTGAAGGGTTAGCTTCTAACCAGTGACATGGAGTGGGTTTGAAACCCCCATTGATCGGTAAGCATGACTAGTCGCGCCTGGAGCAGACAACAGTCGAGATGGGACCTGTACCTTGGAATGGCACAGGCTCTGGATTAGGACGGGGTTCATCTGTACAGCCACAGGGAGCATTTTGCAATAATTGAACTTCTTTTTTTTCTCTATTACAGTATACAATATATGAAACTAAAAGGTTTAATATTTTGAATTATTTGAACGTTTCTAGAAGTTTTTTTTTTTCTTACAAAATGAAGCTTTTCTCAGCCTCTATTACACATAGGACTTTCAAAATTTTCAGAGCACGTTGCCACAAGCCCTGTCCTTAATTTAACATGAGATTTTCAAGAAATCTAAATTATGAAAATAATTATGTACTCATATATATTGAAAAATTGTAGTTAAATTTTGGACCGGAACAAAAAAAATTATATTTAATATACTATGCACTTTTCCTTCAAAAGGCTATGTTAAGTTCAAGTCAGTATATGTAACAATAACGTGTAAAAAAATCAAGTCTCTACTACTAGCAGTTTCTGAGAAAAGCTTTATGAAAAATAATTATTTTAACATAGCCGAGATAGGATGTACCAGGTCCCCTTAAGCATTTAGGGACTTTTGAAAAAACGCTCCTCAATTATTTTATTTAATAATAAATTATGGCTCAATGTTGTGTATGCAGTATTAACACTCAAAGAGAAAGGGGTATTGGGAGACGATTGCCTAAGTAATACCAGAACGATTTCAAGCCTGCAAGCATAATATCGACAGGCCAGTTCAAAAGGGAAACAACTCAAAATGTAAAGTTTTGAGAAAACTGAAGTTCAAAGCTTCAACTACATATAAAACAGGATTTGAATTTGGATTAAGTTAAACAATCCTTTGATTTTCCACAGCAACATAAAGCTTCAAAATGCAGGTTTCTCAAAACTTTAAATTTTTAGTTGTTTTCCTTTCAAGCTGGGCCATCGATATTGTATTCCTGTTCTGACTACCTACACACTTGGATAAGAAACAACGGTTTAATAATATGATATGATTATATTTACTGTCATATTAAAGCCGGAGAATTTCGTGTTAAAATGTTAAATTCATGTTCTTCCTTTCTGTCAAGAACCTAATTTGTTTTAACTTCAAACATTTAAGAACAGGTTCTACAAACTACGACAAATTCAACAAGTGAATTGGGCGACTGGTGTGAGCTGGCTAAATGACACCACTGGATAAATGCTCTATTTTCTACCAATAAGAATTCAAGTCTCCTGAACTTGTTCACAGAGTCCGTGGATATCCAGAGTACCGCAATCCTTTCAAGTTGAAATACCGACAAATCAGCCATTTTTATTACAGCTCACGCTATTTATGTATACATTTGCAAAGGGAATGATTGTAGCCTAAATCACAATCACATATTTTTAATTTTAAGGGCCATGGAAACTGGCCTAAATTGAATTTTACTTTAAATGTTCCTACCCCAAGCATGTTGAAATAGAATAACAATGGCAGTCAACTAGCTGATTGTGCTACTCTGGGATTCTGCTTGTGCATAGCTGAAAGAGCCTCTACTTCAGGACGTAAACAATTACTGTACCTTCCCCTGTATTGTCTTGGTAGAGATCATTTTCCATCATCCGCATTGTCTGCTGCCCTTCTTTCCAGACCTTCTTCTCCGACTCGGTGTACTGGCTGCTGGGTTTAAACAAGTAGTCGCTGCGCGAGGTCTGGGGGGCATCATGTACCATCATCAGCTTGCCAGTTGTATCATGTCCAGCTAAAAGGTAGTGTAATTCTGTGTTAAAATCTTCATAATACACTGATTGCTAACTATGAAGAGGATAAAAAGGTAATGTCCAGCCAAATGGTTATGTCGCATCCTGGTTTGTCCCACTCGTTTCCCCTGTCCTCTCTGTAAGGGCTAGTAGCTGAGGTGTTAGGCTCTGCAAATATTTGCTGTACAGAATTGGAAGTTTACGTAATATTACACAACTGTTTAAAATAATTTAAAGAAAAACACCTCGTTAAATAAGTAACTGTCATGTGATTTCTCCTGTTTTGACGACCATGTGACATAACCAATCGGACGGACAGTAGCATGACAGCAGGTATGTCACCAAACTATTAACAATAAAACTGAATCATAAAAGTAAAGTCTGAAAAGGAAGCAAAAGATGAAGCACGTAGTAACAGTTACTTCTAATATAGGTATAACCTCAAAGAAAAATAAATTCAGGGAACTGAAATAAAGAAGTTTAGACTTGTATTAAAAAATGAAATTAATTTGGTTCTGGAATGTAGACTATGATTATATCGTAAAAAAGTTCGTTAAAAAGAAGAAAAGGACAATAATGCAACAAAAAGTAGAACATTTCTTAAAAACGATTAGTACACAATAAAAGACCAAAAAATGCATATAAACGCAAGTAAAAGTAGAATATATTGGTTCGTGTTGAAGTGAAACGAGTTTATATTGTAGCCTGCATTGTCTGTGATGTCTAAGAAAAAACATGATATTTCAGAACTCCGAGCCCTATTCATCATTCATCAACTCACCACTATTTTCCCATCTCATTTATGATATTTTCATCACATCCACTCTGTTTCTTCTCATTGTTTCCTTCTTGTTTTCTAACTTACCTGGTAACTGTGGAGTCTTCACATCCCGCGTTGTACTCTTCAATCTTCTTTTCTTCTCTCTGTTGGATTTCGTCATGACATGTCCTCCACCAGTATCCCCCACCCGGACATCCGATTGGGGGGATAGTTTACGTCCGGAATTTTTTACCAATGGAAGACTCATCATGGCATTTTTATCACATCATCTTCTTGGGATATAAAAATGCGGTAGCCTCCCATTGCTATCCGCATACCACTCTCTCTTTCGCATCTTAAAAGATCCCAGGGGGCCCCAGCGTGAAGGTGAGGAGAGTGGATTTGACTAATTAGGCCCTCCGGACTTCACCGAAATTTACCACAAGGGTTAAATATCAGTTCCATCAGGGTTTTTGACCCAATCAGAGACCAGGAAATCCCAATTAGCCTTTGCCCCCCATATTGAGTTTAAAGTGTTATAAAGGTCATCCATGCGAAAGAATAACTAAGATACTTATCGAACATGAACCAAGAAAGTTAGTCTTCCAAGATGATTTAAGATTAAAGTTATGTCATTGAAATGCTAGATATGTAAAATTAACATTATTACTAAGAAATAAATCTTAAATCCAAAATCTCTCCACAGTGCATATTAAGAGAAAGCATATATCACTGTTGATAGTGATTCGTCCATTGGACAGGGACGTTAAGCTTGGCAGCTCCCTTAGTGCTATTTGACAGGAGTAGGCTATGTACCGGCACCAGGATTCCCCTTCTCTCATTCTCATCTTCATCATCATCATCATCACTCATTCCATACACTACACTACACTTACACATATACTAGAACACGAATAATTCTCCACAGATAGGCTACACACCATGAACAGCGTGACCCGCCGAAGTGGTGTGTATCTAGAAAATGGGTCACAGTCCTGCCATCTATCCACAATATGCGGAACCCGAATCACGTGAAGTGAAGTGGGTAGGGATTAGATACATACATACTAAGAAATAAACGTGAAGTTCTGTCTATATTAATAATAAGATTATTAGAACGACATCATTTTTCAGTTCACAAATATTACTAATTAATTTTTAGTTTGCGCAGTACCTAGATGTGAAAAGAGGAACAAGATGAAGTCAATCTATCAAGATTAAGCAAACTAACACTTCAATATTATTAATTTATGCAGTGGTAAGAGAAGTTGTGAAACAAATACAAAAGAAAAATCGTGAACTGAATATAATTTATTAAAGTAATAACTATAGGATTGATAGAATTCTGAAGAAAAAAAAAAGTTTTAACTTCAATTTTTATATTCGTGTGGAGTGGGGGGCACACAGGTATGCAAGGGATAATTTTGATTGTGTTACTAAAGCCCCTTGAGTTTTGGTGTTGCCTAAACCCCAAAAGACACAAAATCCTATAAGGAAGAACATACTGTTTTATCATCATTAAAATCAACATATTTTCACACATTTGAACATAGAAGCTATCAAAAAATCTCTACAAACTAATTTCAAGAATTAAGAAGAATTGGCCATTGAAGATGTTGTGCACATGCAATAATTTAACATGAATATTTCTCAAAGCAAAAGCCTTATATTTCTAGAGGTAAATAATCTTAGACCCTCAGTTTCTTGCTATTGCAATGTAGATAGGAATATTTCTGGAGTAATTGTTCATGCTAATTCAATTATTTGACTTAATTAAGAAGGTGAAAGCCGCAAGATCTCACCTTGTTGGTGAAACGTTTAGTCCACCATCATTAATTCCATTGTCTGTTATCCAGATGTTCGACTGGGTTAGCTAAAGGGTCCCACTCCATGGGCCGCATGTCATTGTCAGCATCAATGCCTTCCCACTGCATAGGCTCCTCTTGTTCCTAGAAAAATTCGTAAATATGGAATAATAAATGGTAAAATTTTAATCGACGATGGTGAAGTTTTAAAGGCTATAAATGCCGTAATTTGTCTCACTTTAGAACGAAAATAAAGTGAGTTGTCCCATGATACAGAATGACGTAATTAAATTAGTCTTATTCTAGAATGAATGGATTCTATGAAAGATTTAGAGTTCACTTTCTCTGAAAACGCTCTCTGTCGCAAGCAGATGTCTCTGTAAACCTACAATACTGCAAGAAACTTCGATTATCGAAGCAGTGAATTACTTGAAGTTCCTGGAATTGTTTCGAAAGTTCCAAAAGACTTGTAAAAGCCGCCTAAAATTTTAAATTTAATTTAACACAGCTACTGACCTGGCATAGATGGAGTAGGGAAAGGGACTCATGTTCTGGGATGTGAGTTTGATTACACTCTGGCTGATTGGTTATAATTATGTTTATAAATATATTTTTTTTTTCCACGCACTCAGAGGCAATGCCGAAAATGCAGTACATACAGTGCAACTTTCCACATTCGAACGTGGAAAGATAAAATGTACACACTTTTTTTTTTCTTTCCGGAAGCTTGTAAGTTTGTTATTTAACGAGGTCACTCAGCGTCGAATGAATTGGTGGAATGGAGGTGATATTAAGGCAAAATGAATCCATGATGAGCTACAGGATTACGTGACCCATACAACTGTTCCGACCAAGTGGGATGCAAGTAGTTATGGGATTCAATATATTTCAATTTCTGTCAACGTTGAGACCGCTTCGATAATAATAGGAGCACCAAAGAAGAAAGATGAGTTCATGTCAATTTAACCATTATTTGAGGGACCTAAGATCAGTTTGTGGCCACATGTAAGACCTCTGATATTGTGAGTTCGTAACATGGGTGAAAAATAAGTGACATTTCGAAGCAATTGTTCATTCGTACAATATATTCCTGTTAAATTAGAGACAGATGAAGATTTTCGTAACAGTTACTTGAATCTTAATTAGATTTAACAATAACTACGAGTATAAAAATATTGCAATACATTATGCCAGTCTTTCTCAAACCTTTTCCATTTCAGATCACTTTTAACGTATTGTACAAACTTGGAACTCTTGTAGTCCATTTTTATTTTGCTTGCCAGTATTATTATTATTATTATTATTATTATTATTATTATTATTATTATTATTATTGTTATCATTATTATTATTATTACAGATAATAATTTCAAAGAAAAATGGGAAGCAAGTTGTAAACTTAGGGATCAAAGGAGTGATTATTTGATGGAAAAACTGAATGAGTTAGAAACAGATAATAAGAATAAAAACGTAAGAGATTTATATGAAGGTATAAAGGAATTTAAGGAAGAATATCAGGAAAGAGTAAATGCGATCAAGAATGAAAATGGTGACTTGCTTACAAACTCTCATTCCATCCTGAACAAATAGAAAAATAAACTATTTTGGGCAACTACTAAATAGACCTATACATAGATCAAATATAAATGATAAGAACAATAATCAAATACAAACTGCTGAGCCATTTATACCTGAACCCACACTTTCTGAAGCCGAAATTGCGATGAAAAAGTGCAAGTCTCCAGGTATCTATAAAATTAGTAGAAGAGGGTGTAACACATTATCTGGTGAAATAAGCTTGTACTTGCTATTGGGAAAAGAAAATTATACCAGAACAATTGAAGGAGTCCATAATTGAGGTGGTAGCTGGAAAAGAGGCTCATAGGTCTATAGACCCTTTTTCGGGAGAATGTTTAATTCGATTCTCCGTTTTAAAATCTACTTGCTTACGTAGTTTTGTTTCAATATCTTGTAAACAGAGGGCAGGGTAGCTAATTGAATGAAGCCATGCACCCTTGCGTAGTTGTGGAACACAGCGAACATCAACACAGTCAGCTTGAGGCAGGCACTGCAAGCAGTATAATTGTGTTGTGTGTAGCAGTTGTGACCTGTGTGCGATTTGAGTTGCTTCAAAATGGAAACAAATGAACATAAACGAAAAAAACGGAGGCGAGAGGACATAAAAATCAACTTAAAACGAGAAGACAGAAAAATGAAAAAGCAACGTGGTATTACATATGTAACTTCAAAAGGTGCTATTGTTGAAGGTAAGTCTTTTGCACCCGTTACCTCCTGTTGCCAGAAGAAATGTTTCTCCAAGTTCACTGCTGATGAACAGGAAGACCTCTTCGAAATATTTTACAGTGGACAAACAAAGTTACTGCAGGATGCTACAGTGGCAGGCTGGTTATCAAGAAAAAAAATATCTACTACTTATAAAGTAACAGAAAATCCAAAAGTAAGTTGTGAAAATATATGGACATATTCTTTGCTTCGAAGTGGTGTTCAGCAAGTGGTTTGTCGTCAAATGATTTTGGAATTGTTCATAATTTCTACCAAAAGACTGAGAGTAATACAAAGGAAAATATTAAAAGGTGAAACATTTGAAGAAAAAAAGGGGTTCTCATGAAAACAGACCAAATAAACTAAACAACAATATGTGGGATTTACTGCAGTCACATCTACAATCGATTTCTCATACCAAGAGTCATTACTGCCAGCATAAGTCTAATTTTGAATATTTTGATAACTCAGACCTAAATATCAAAATTCTCTTTGAGTTATTATGTGATTATTACAAAGAAAAGATTGGTGATAAACTGAACATGAAGTACAAAACATATTTCAAATATTTCAAACAGAACTGCAATTTCCATTTTCGTAAACCTAAAACCGATGTCTGTGATTTTTGCATGTCTTGTGAACGGAAAATTGCAGAAAAGCCTAATGATCCTTGCCAAGTGGAATATATTCAGCACAAACAAAAGGTAGACAAATATTTTGCGCTGAAATCCAAAATTATTACAAAGTGTAAATCAGACCCATCATGCCTTGTGGTAGAATTCGATTATGCCCAGAACTTTACTGTTCCAAAATTAAATGTGTGTGCTCAGTTCCATATGCTCCTTTTATTGTTGTACGTGTTTAACATCCATTTACATAATGATGAATCATTATTTCTTTATAGTTTCATGGAAACTCAAGCAAATAAAGATCCGAATTCTGTTGCATCCTTTGTTCATAACTGCCTCCTAAAGAGACTGCATGATCAATCACAGGTAAAGAATATTGTTTTGTTCTCCGATTCTTGTGGAGGATAAAACAAAAATATGGTTATAGTTTTCTTTTGTATGTGGTTCACAAAAGTATTTCATGTTGACATCCAGCAAATATTTCCAGTTCGTGGCCACTCATTCAGCCAGTGTGACCGCAATTTTGGACTTATTAAGAGCAAATCTGGAGACTGTAACAACAGCGAAACCTTACCTAGAAAGAATGGTCATGTGCAGGAAAAACCCTTCTCCATTTGAGGTAGTTATGGATTCCACAATGATAAGAGACTGGAAAGAGGTACTCACCTCATTCTTTCTCAAATATCCCGTCACAAAAGGAAGTGTGTTCAGGATACGAAAGTACGTGCAACTCAAATGACAGTCTAATGGGTCATTACTCTGCTCACCTGACTACACAGAAATATTCACATCATTTAATATTTCGAAACAAATATCAGATATCAGCGTTTTGGACATTACACCTCGCAATGTCCCAAATTCTCCACTTAATCCACAAAAAGAAAATTATGTACGTGCCCTCTTCAAATACATGGACACAGGAAGCTGCTGCTGGCTTGACAACATTGAAGAGAGCAAAGTTGGATTGGGAGAAAACGTCAATCAAGACGATTCTCAAAGTGAGTGTGAGTCCATCCAGGTTGTGCACTAAAGTGTAAACTGCACTCTGAAGGTAAATTTTAAGTGACTGTGATTCCATTCTGGGTTAATACTAAATATCCTGTAATCTATATTCAGTATCCAATAGATATTCCTTATTTTCACGCATATGGTACAATGTATGAAGTAACTATGAGATATATGTAATAAATATAATTTCACTAAAATGATTATGAACTTATAAACCTCTGTCATGTGCGCTGTTCAATATTGATGTTTAATTTCTTCTAAAATATAATCATATTGAATACATTTTGATAAAATAAACTTGTTCTATTGACAAAGGGCCTATAAAATGCTTCACTAAAATATATTTTTTATTAACACTATTGAAGTCGGAATGCATTATATATATATATATATAATTTATTTCCAAGAAATAGTCTGCCTAGGCATCCTGGGTTGCCAAAAACACAGAATAACACACATATAAGATTAGTAATGATTACAGTAAAATAGATGAGTCAAATTGAAATGTGAACTAGGAGCTTAAATTTAAGAAATAATAAATTTGTACATATATTTGTAACAATCACACACTAACGAATAGAAAAGGGGGGGGGGAGGATTATGATATTCCATATAAATGATTTTTCAGAATCGCCACAGACCCTTTAATGGTTGAAGTAATTATTTTTGGAATGATGTCATGGATCCCAAATGTTTTGATAGTGTTTACAGTTGGTCGTGGGATGGTGCCGCTCGCTCCGATCATTAAACCATGTACTTCCCAGGTGCCATCCATCTGATATTTTTCTCGAAAATACGGAATAGTAGGCTCATAAATTTGTTGTTTCTCTTTGTTGACCTCGGATGGTTGGGTCTGGCTTATCTCAAATCTAACAGTTGGGTCCAGTATAAAGCCTTTACTATTAGTCTTGTCTAGAGCCACGATGTCCGCTCTTCTAATTCCACCGCCTTCAGACGCAATGCAGTGCACCTCTTCATGGACCTCGAAGGATTTGTTTCTAAGGGCTTGTGCTATAAGTTTTCGGATGTTATGATGGCGTGAATTTCTCAGGAGTTCTCCATGCTGACAGGATCCTAGGACATGTGCTAAGGTTTCAATCTCGTTGCAGTATCTGCAACAGAAACCATCCAAGGATCTCCCATGAAGACTTCTCACTGGTGCTACGTTAGCATTCATCTTAATTGCGTCCCGCCATTCAGAGGAAGACAGACCCTCCTTAGAAAAAATCCATTTATTTCCGGGAGTATATTCTTGAAATAAAATAACACCCTTTCCTTTATGTGGAAGCACACACCATTTGTCGTACTCTTGTTTCCTAAGATTTTGTCGTAGTTTATGGACATTGATGTTACTTATATCCAGATCTTCAGGTGGAATTTTTAACTTCCTTGAACAGACTTTCTTTTCTGCTGCTATGTTCCTCGTAGAAATGACAAGAGGATTCGAGGTTCTCAATAATGTGTTGCAAATATTGAGATGCTGTAAATATGCTTCCCATTGAGCTTTGAAAAGGCTGAGACCCTTATATTTACGTTCGGTGTACAACATCGCGTCGGGCGTGTCTCCTGGCAAACATAAAATTTCCTTCACCGAACTTTTAATTAACTTATCCACATCTTCGAGAAACCGGTCAGAAAGCTGGTGAAGGGGAGCATTTTGAAGAGGATAAACAAGTATAGGCCAAATATACATATTTAAAACACTGAGTTTTTGTTCTGGTTTCAGAAGCTAAGTAGATGTTAAAGCTTGGATCTTATTATTTAAATTATTGATTATTTTGGCACTGTCAAACTTAATTTCATCAGAAAAATTAATACCAAGGTATTTGATTCGTTCCTCTCCATCAGTACTATTAACAATTGATCCTCCAAGATTCAATGTAGTACTACTTAATTTTCCTTTCTCGATGACGATGGTTTGAGTTTTAGATTCATTTAGACATAATCCGATCTGCTGTAATGACCGTTTTGTCATGGTAAATATTCCAGATGCAGCAATTGTAATTTTAGCAACAAGTGCAATATCATCCGCAAATCCTAATGTTACTACATTATTTAGATCCAATACAAGGTCATATCCAAATTCTTCAGCCACATTAGGCTCGGATAATTCATAAAAAATGTGGTCTATGCTGAGATTAAAAAGCATTGGGGAAAGAGGAGTGCTTTGCATAACCCCTTGTTTAAACGGTATGGGTTTTGTTTTATGGATTCCAACTTCTATCTGGGTTTCATTTCCACACTGTAAATTTATAATTAAATCCTGTAATTTTTTGCGAAGGGCAGAATTGTGAATGACAGATTCCAAATGCCGATGTCCAACAGTATCATAAGCTTTATGCACATCAAGAAACAAGATGGTGACATCTTCTTTTTCGGTTTTAGCCTTACGAAGAACTGAATTTAACATAGAGGCATTAAATCTGTGCACCAGCAGTAGATACAAATCCTCGTTGGTTTTCATTAAATTATACGTATTGTTGCATTCTTGAACAAAGACACCTCTCCAAAACTCTTCGAATTACTGAACAAATGGTTATAGGTCGATAATTATTTGGATCCTTTTTTTCTCCACCTTTATATATAAGAACAGTTCTAGCTTTCCGAAAAAAAATTAGGTACCCTATTGTGTGATAACATTTTAGTTCCTATTAATGCTAAAATTACTGCAACTTTTTCACATTTAATAGTTCGCATCAATATTTTATCTGGTCCTGCAGAAGTGTCAACCGAAATACCTTGCATAGCTTTAAAAATTTCTTCCTTACTAACAGTATCCGGAAATTTGTTGTTGTCAACTTCAGTAATATGGTTCAGATGATGATCCAAGTGATGATGGTTTACATTATTAAATTTATTATTAAACGTAGTTTCAATCTCATTTACCGGAATAATTAAAGGACATTTATTAGGTTCAAATATTCGACAAACTGCTTTCTTATATAGGAATTGTGTCACCTGGTAATTGTATTTTTCTAGTCTGACTTGCTTTTCTCGTTTGGATTTCCTTTGCGGATTTGTGGTTTCAGTATAGTGTCTATTATTATTTTTGAAGTCACCATGTCTGCGTGCGAGATAATACAGCGTGGCGGGGTGTTTGGGACCTGGGAGAAAATGATGAGCAGTACCAAGAAAATCTTTGAAATCTTCCGTATATTTTTTAAAGTTTTCCTCGTCCATATTACTCTGAAAAATTTGAATCCACTCATCCAAATTTTGTTGAAACCCATGAACATCATTTTTGTCTGAAACATTATCACTCTCGAGATTAGGGAGTGGTATCTCCGGTATATCAAGAGAAACATTCAGATTATTAGAATTATAACTAGAACATAGATTAGTACGAAATTCTTCCGGATGAGCTTTAGCAATATGCTGCTTAACACCTTTGAAAAATTTATTACAATGAGGACAGATGTTAAGTGCAGTTGACCGTATACCACGAGCCACTTTCATGTGCTTATGAATACCCCTTTTATCATACAACTTTTTGCAATAAATACATTCAATTTTATTTTGTCGTAATGATGAATCATCATCAGGTTCATTGGTAGCACTAATATGTGTAGAAATATCGTAAGGATTTCCAGCTGCTGCTGGGGTAATATTCAACGAAGAATCTTCTGATGAGTAAAAGATTTATCACATAAAGTACAAGTGACAGAAGAAGTGTTAGTAGAATCAGAAGGAGTAGACAGAGGGATGTTGGTTGACATCACTGGTAAATTAAACTAAAACGCGTAAATAAACTACACAAAAACGAAATAAAACGAATTAATGTTTGTAAGCACTGTTGATATGTAAAATCAACAAGCCACTAGAAAACACACTGAATTTCTTGAAGATTCACATGATGAAAAACTTTCCTAATATACACATGAAGAAACGAAATAAATAAGTCTTCAGATAATCAAGAATTAATCCAGTTAAGGATATTAATCACATAATAAACGTTTGAAATGAAAGAGCACACATTGATCAAACCATGGCCTTCTGTAGACAACAATACAAAAACATGTAGACAAATATTATTGTAACTGTATGCAAATTGTTATTTTGATAAAAGTGCATTCAAATCGCAATGACACACAAATAAATCTCTCAATCTTTGTTTTCTCGAAACATGACTTTTGCTTATGGGCACTTTTTCTGGCTAATGCCTCAATTGTACCTTTCTTTAAGAAGGGGGAGAAGACTAACAGAAGTAAGTAACTTTTGAGGAATATCACTTTTGACGTCATACAAAATTTTGTCCAATATTCTTTTGAGAAGAGTAATTCCATATATAAATTAAATTATTGGGGATCATCAATGTGGTTTTAGGTAAATAGATGGACTGCTGATCAGATTTTTTTGTATCACTTAGATATTCAAGAAGAAATGGAAGCATAAGGGCACAGTACATAATTTATTTATGGATTTCGAAAAGAAATATGACTCCGTTAAGAGAGATGCTTTATATGATATTCTTATTGAATTTGGTATTCCCAAGAAATTAGTTCGATCAATTAAAATGTGTCTTAGTGAAACGCATGGCAGGATCCAAACAGGCCAATTTCTGCCTGAGGCTTCTTCAATTCAGTGCGAGCTAAAGCAAAGATATGCACTATCACCTTCGCTTTTTAACTTAGCTCTAGAATATGCCATTAGGAAAGTCCAGGAAACACAGAAGGTTTGGAATTGAACAGATTACATTAGCTGCTTGTTTATACGAATGACGTAAATAAGTTAGGAGAAAATCCACCAACTGTTAGGGAAAACACGGGAATTTTACTCGAAGCAAGTAATTAGATAGGTTTGAAAGAAAATCCCGAGAAAATAAAGTAAATGATTATGTATCGTGACGAGAACATAAATTAACACGAAATGGAAATATAAAAATTGGAAATTTATTCTTTCGGAAATTAAACATAAAATAAAGAAGGGAAATGCCTGCTATTATTTGGTTGTGAATCTTTTGTTATCAATGGTTATTAGATAAATGCTGTAGCACTAAAAATTAATGTTTACATAGATTTTGTTTATCAAGTCTGCTTTCAAAAAACTGAAAGCTAGAATTTATAAAACAGCTGTAATATATACTGTTTGTTTAGTATGGTTGTGAAAATTGGATTTTCACTTTGAGAAAGGAACAGAGGTTAAGTGTGTTCCAGAATAAGGTGCTTAGGAAAATATTTGGGGCTAAGAGGGATGAAGTTACAGGAGAATGGAGAAAGTTACACAACGCAGAACTGCACGCACTGCATTCTTCACCTAACATAATTTGAACATTAAATCCAGACATTTGAGATGGGCAGGGCATGTAGCATGAATGAGTGAATCCAGAAATGCATATAAAGTGTTGGTTGGAAGAACTGAGGGGAGAGAAGCCGAGACGTGGATGGGAAGATAATATTAAAATGGATTTGAGTGAGGTGGACTATGATGGTAGGGATTGGATTAATCTTACTCAGGATAGGGACCAATGTTGGGCGTATGTGAGTGCGGCAATGAACTTCCGGGTTCTCTAAAATCCATTTGTGATTAAATTTTATTATTATTATTAAGTTATTATTATTATTATTATTATTATTATTATTACACATTTATTGAAGTGGGCGTAAGTGTAGAATTGAAATTATGTTAATAATGCACATATATACGCACTCAAAAACTTGCATTTTCAATTCAATTTAAAATGCACATTTGTTATAATCAGTAGGCCTACTATGAACTTCTACAAGATCTTTAAAAGAATAAAAAAAAAATAATAATAATAATCCTTACTATACAAATGTTAGTATATTTTAGTAGTATTTAACAATTCACACATGTAATTATATAAAATCTAGTACTCAATTGTTCTGTCGAGTTAGGTGAATATGTCCCTTTTTAAAGGTATAATTATCTGATTTTAGGGCGGAAAGCTGTAGACTATTTCTGTAATTTATTTTCATGGATAAATACGCAGAGAATCCAGATATGAACTGATAAATATTATATTTCTCTTTAGATATTTAATAGTAATGATAATGAAATATAATAATGATTAATATTTATTTTGTAATATAACGATTATATAATAATAATAATAATAATAATAATAATAATAATAATAATAATATTATTATTATTATTATTATTGGTGATGTTTAATGTTTTTATTGATTCATATTTTCGTGACTTTATATACCTACATTTTGCAGTAAACTCCAAATTTGAAATACTATTTAAATACAATTTACAATTCACAGAATTCCAAACTTTCAGAAGTGCTTCATTATACGATTTATTTTGTTTATATTTATTGATAAGAAAGGATGGTCATAAAACAATGTAATGTATTAAAACCATAAAATCTCATTGTTCTCAGTAATTTCTAAATTGTGTAGCACAATCAGTAGTGTTTTTAAATGTGCCTGTCCAGTCGAGGCTTAATTATCAGCCCTTTATTTCGAATAAATTTTATTCAGCTTCCTCCAACTGAAGGCTGCCTAGGAGACAAAGGTTACCATAAAATTGTTGTTACAATGGAAAAAAAAAATAAAATAAATAATACAATGGAGAAGAAAAAGAATAAGAAATAGCACAATTAGAAATAATTGGAAAAGACTAAACAAAACATCATTAATTCCAGAAGAAACATAAAATTTACTAGTATCTATTAGCTATTGGATGATCACAGTCGTCTATTTAGCACTGGTTGCAAGACCCAACTTAAGTAAGCAGATCGCCATAGCAAAGAGCTCAATCTATGTAACTGTAGAGATGGTTTCTTAGGATTTTTATAGGTCCCTTCACTGCAGACATAGATACTTCAGTGACAAGAGTTTTTCCTAGACCAAACTGCTTGCAAAAATGCGCGAATCTTTTTGTGATGGTTCCTCTAGCCCCAATCAGTAATCCAGTAACTTCGATCGACGTTAGATGATATTTTTCCTTATAATATGGTATAGTGGGGTCGTATATGTCGCATTTTTCCTGATGTACCTCAGCAGGTTGATTTTCGTATGTTTCCATCCTTACAGTTGGATCAATTATGAATCCGCTTGTTGATCTTGTCGGGATAGCGATGATGTCAATGCACCTTGTAGATCCATTTGTGGACAAACCATGGACCTCCTCCTCTACTTGGTAGTTTTTTCCTCGTAGGGCCGATGTTAGGAGGGATCGAATCTTGTGGTGACGACTATTCCTCAATAGTTCTCCATGAGGACAGGCTCCCAGAATGTGAGCAAGTGTTTCTTTCTCACTCCGACAATGTCGGCAGTGGGTTCCATTCTGAGACCTAACTGGTAGAACATGTACTGGACATACATTGGCATCATCTTAATAGCGTCCTTCCATTCGGTTTAGATAGCCATTTATTACCAGGCGTGTATTCTTTATATAGAATGACTCCCTTTTCTTTCTGAGGCAACGTACACCAGGAATCAAATTCTTTGTCTCGTAGGAGTTTTCGTAAAGATGATATGTTTATCTGATCAGAGGAGTCAATATTTGTCAATCCAAGTTTATCCAGACTTGCTTGTATTTCATTGGTCAAATCACGTGTATTTGAAACATATATGTTGTTTGTCTTTGCAAGCAATTTGCAGGCGTTGATAAACTGTAGAAAAGCTTCCCAGCTTGCTTTATAAAGACCAAGTCCTTTGTATTTCTTAGCCGAATAAAGCATATTGTCTGGAGTGTCGGATGGAAGATTTAAAATTTCTTTTACTGTAGTTCTAATCAGAATGTCAGCATCAGAGAGAAACTTTGAAGGAATTCTCTTCATCGGAGTCGTTTGAAAGGTGTAAATAAGTGAAGGACATATAAAGGTGGATATGATGAGAAACTTCTGGTATGGCTGTAAAAGAGATGATGTTGCTATAGCTTCCAGCTTTTGTTTCAGTTTGTCCATTGTTGCTCTAGGATTGAAGACCGTTGTAGAACTGTAATTGACACCAAGATATTTAATGGTTTCATCTGGAGTTATGGATGGTATTGAGTGACCCGAAGTTAAGGTTAAAGCACTATATTCAAGAGATCCATTTTTAATGGACAAGACTTTGGATTTGGTTAGGTTAATTTGTAATCCAATTTCTTCAAACTTGGAAATAGCCTGGCAGGTGAGATTTTTAGCACATTCTACATCTTTACCCAAAATGACAATGTCATCAGCGAATGCCATTATATTTATATTTGAGAGATCAGGCATTAAAGAATATCCAAACTCTTCTAAATTCTCATTACATGACAAATCTGTCAATATATGATCTGTAGATGAATTATACAATGAAGGAGAGAGGGGCGAACCTTGTAAACCTCCTTTTTCGATGACAGGCTTCGTCTTCTGATGGTTGGTCTCGATTTGTGTGGAATTTCCATTTTGCAAGCCAATGATGAGGTTAGATAATTTGGGAGGTATGTTTAGGGAAGACAATGTCTGCTCCAGATGACTATGGCCAATGCTATCGAAGGCCTTGCTTATATCAAGAAATACTAAGACAAGGTCTTTTTTTTTACGTTTTGCTGAGGAGAGAATGGATTCCAGTATAGAAGTATTTATAAGACAGCCAGGAGAATTTGTGAATCCTCTCTGATGTTCTGAGAAATTAACAAAAGATCGCAATCGTCTATCCAATATTCGTTCCAGGACTCTTCTTAAAACTGAGCAGATCGTTATTGGTCTCCAATTATTTGGATCTGACTTATCACCACCTTTAAAAATTAGTACTGTTCTTGTACGTTGGAGGCATTTTGGGACTATAGTTTGGGACAGCATGAATGTCGCAATGCGAGCAATAATATCGTAACAAGTATCATCTTTAAGTGTACAAACAAGTACTCTATCGGGACCGGGAGCAGTATCAACAGCTATTCCTCTGATAGAATCAATTACTTCTTGTTTGGTTATTACAGTGTTCTCTAGTTCTTCAGATAACACTTGCGCGGTTTCTGTGGGGCAAGGATATTCGTGGCGCATATGGTTGTTAGGCATAGACAGCAAAGAAGAGAAATGATCATAGATTGTATTTGTGTTGATTTCACATATCTCGTGTTTATCATTCAATACATTTCTCACAGCTTTCCGTCGTTGGTTGTAGAAAAGAAATTGCGTCTTTTGATATTCATAACGTTCTTTGCGTTTTTGTCGATCACGTTTTGATGATCTTTCGGGATTACTAGATGTCTTATGACCTCTTTGAGTGAGATGCAACTTCTTTTTCCTCCTTGCTTCATAATGCTTAACTGCGGGATGTTTTGGTTCTGGGAGAAGATGTATTGCTCTAGCCAAAAACTCTGCGAATTCTTCGACTTTGTTACTGAAAATATTACTGTCACTTATATTTGTAAATTCGGATTTCCACATTAACAACTCATGTTTGTAACTAGCCAAACCCGTATCTTCATTGGAACAGTCAAGAAAGCTGTTTTCTTCCACGGGCTTGGAGATGTTAGATTGTAAATAGTCTTTATTCCTGCTTTCCCTAGCCCTAATTCCATTGGTCTGTCTGGCAACGATAGTGTTTCTTTGCTCGGAAGGATGAACTCGACTTATATGTATTTTAACTCCATGGCGTCCTTTATAAAATTTTCCACAGTGTGGGCAAGGTACATCTTGCGTGTTTCCTTGATTAATCGTATTTTCAATTACACTAATAGAATCTTCTTCATCGAATAGGATGGAATCTTTACTGTCGACTTCCATAGGAAGAGAAATGTCAGGACTGAAGAACTGTGCCATAGCACAGACATCAGATGTGCGCTCTGGCATACCGTAATATATGCAAAGCAAAAAACAGTACTTGAAATAACTTCACATGACACTAATTAATAATTTTGTGGGTTTTATGCACGCTAAATCCACTATAAAAATGTTATCTGTTAAGGTTGAAGGAATTTCAGAAACAGTGTCAGCCATAGTAGATGTAGCGGAAACAGATGTCATAACATAGAATATATAATCGTAGTGGGTTATGAAAACAGTTTAAGAATAATATTCAGCGATACACAAGAAGTTAATATACGAAATAGAGAAAAAAAAAATGTCCTTAACAACCACATAAACAAAGCCAGTTTCTTTGTATAGGATGAGAAATTATAATTAAATCAGTTTGCATGGATTAAAAACACTCCTAGTAATTGTAGATGTTATAAATCTTCTAATAAACACACTGCACTAACTGTTAGGCAGAAAACGAATTACTAACATAGCTAAAACAGCGAAATACACACCACAAAACAAAGATACTGTTATTTATTCCTAGAATCGCTATTGACGCTACTTATTGTTGCAGTTTTCAAGCAGAAATCGTAATATAACTTAGAAAGCTTACCTCAATGGGAAGAGGTTCATCCTAGTTGTCCCATGGGAATCGAACCAAGCTCCTCAATACACATACTCTCCATAAAGTGCTATCTTTGCTTGCTTTAATTGAAATAAAAAATCATAATGGCAGTCCAATATGTCATTTGCATTGTTGAAGATTGAATTGTTACAAGTTGAGGGATGAATTCCATAGAGAATGAAAAAATGGAACTAGCATCAATGAGTAGAAGCTGTAGGAAAGAAAACTGATAGTACTTGGGTTGAGAACTTTCGACTTGATTTTAAATGTAGTCGACCAGCCACAAGGGAATTTAAATATTGTAGTTTTTTTTTAAATTTATTTATTGGTCGACCAGCAAATACAGACCACTGTTAAATTATGGAATATCACATACAGAATATCATGCTGAGGTTGGCTGTAAAGGCTCCTCTAATTAATTTAAATTAATTAATTAATCATTTTTATGAATTATGAGAATAAAAATATGATGATTTTCTGTCTTAAATTTATGAAGAGTCGTCAGTATCGCTAAGAAAGATGTCTTGAGGTAGTTTCCTTTTAAGTCTAGATGGCTGACAAGATCTTGCTCCAATGTTATATGTCACAGCTCCAGGAACGCCAGGAAGTTTGTTGAAGAAAGATTTTGACATTGAATGAATGTACTGTTCTAGTGGAAGAATATTATAGTTTTCATATTTTAGATTTAAAACGAATAGTTTTAAGTTTCTGAAGAAATTGATATAACATACATTTTATGATGCAGTTACGTATTTCATTCCCGTCAGTTGATTTTTATCAGTAAAAACCACAAATTTTCACTTTTTCGAAAAATATTAATTTCAAAACTCTTTTCTTAGAGATGTTCTTCCTCTTCTTTTATTAATTTTGTAGCTGAAACTTAATTCTATACTATGATGGCTCCGTTTTCATAATAGTTAGGAGATGAACCTAAATGTTGCAACTGTGCATTTAAGAAAATATAATTCTTCTCGTGTTCATTTGCGTATTTGGAGTTTAAAAATTACAGTTCTTCCATTCTCTCTGGAACAAGTGAAAGTAGACAGTTGAAATTTCACAGTTTTTTTTATAATACTACATTATGTCAGTCATGTGGTAATTAACTTACTGATTGAATATAGATTAGAAACTTCTGTAGGAGTCAAAACTTTTTCAAAAAATAATACAATAGAAATAGGTTAATTCGACATTGGATAATTGGAATAAATGTCTATTTCCCTGGTAATTACTTTGAAACTAATGTTGATAATTCATACTGCATTCCAATTTTCGAAGCTTACTTTTAGAAAATTCATTAATTTCAATGAAAATAGTGTCCATTCTGAAATCCTAGAGGATGTTGATGAAATCCCATTATTTTTTCTTCTAGCTATAAAACGTTTTACAGCCTGATTATTTAGTCCTGACAGTCGCTGGCGATCTGTGCCTGGGTCAGGCGAGTCCATTAAGTTACGCCAAGGGATGTTCAGGTTAGTCTGTTGCCTGCAGTCAAAGCGATCGGATGTCTCGCATGGGGTATAGCATTGTGTTTCCAGTACAGTTTTGCTGTACTGCATACTGACCATTCGCCCTTATCTCTACTCTGGAACTCTCCCCACTACTCCTATTACTTCCCCTCTTTCGCGTCGCTGAGCTGTCAGGACTAAATAATCGGGCTGTAGTTTATTACAGTAATTCATTTTAATTTATAATAAAACAAAATAATGTAATTTTTATGTTATAGTAGCTGAAAGCACCCGGCATTGCCCAAATTATCCTTTCTGCTTCTATTTTTAATTAAACTGGTTGTTAGACTTTCCATAAGTCTCGGAAACTCGACTATAGACAACCAAAACGAATTTCTCGTCCATAAAGATGCATCTTCACTTAGCGTCATTTACATTAACTAATAAACTTCTTAGCCAAATGTCTGTCAGGGTTAACTCATTTTAAAACAGTTGTAGATCAGGCACCAAAAAGAAAACATTTCATTGTGTTCCCTACGTTCAACTGGTTTTTAATTAATTAATTTATTTTTGTTTATTTATTTAATCTGGCATAGTTAATGCCATCAGAAATACTAATAAAATAATAAAGAATTCTCAAACTATAAACAAAGTAAAACCAAGAAGTTCAGCAAAACAAAAACATACCCCTCAGTATCTATATGCCCACTATATGACTCAATATTCTATAGATTTTACATTTTATCTCTGGCGGTCAGTGACCATTAAATTTCAAGTGGCTTATCTTATTTATGGGCATCAGTATATTAAAAGCATTACAACCTTTCTGCTGTCTCCTTTCCTCCCCACCACAAATTTGATACAGAGACAGATATAAAATAATTATAAGATCTGTACATTGATTTGAATAAGGTTACCATATGTCCTCTTTTCCCTGGACATGTCCTCTTTTTTCAGTCAAAAAAAGTGTCCCGGCAGATTTTACGAAAAAGGGTGTCCTCTTTTTTACTCAAGGAAAAAAAAACTACTTTTAAGGGGAGATTGGTACGTCCATATCTTACAATGTTAAATTCCTCAATTTTGGGTGCACTTTTCTCAGAAGTTATAAAAGATACAAATGTAGACAAAATAGGGCATATATAGCATACCTTTATGTATACAACCGGTTCAATAAATTTAAAATTCCACTGAACAGTTGGCAAAAAAAATTAATTGATAACATTTTTGCATTAAGAATTACTATAATACTTTTGCTGAAGATAGGGCTAAAAGCTGATAATTAAAAGAAATAAAATCATATTATCATTTTACACATATTAAACTACCTACAAACGATAAAAACCACAATTTAATTTTTTGTCAAAATTCGGTGTACAGACTCCACTTAAATGCAATCTCGCTGTGTTGCGTACAGACTATGAAGTATTCTGCCCTTTTGCTGGCAAATACAGTTCAAACAGAGTTACAAAACGTTATTAAAAACTGTTTCATACTTCAACAAAGCTAAAGCATAGTTTCTTAATCATTGTTGTTAGCCTAAAATATCAATATTCATTTTATTTTTAATTGTTGCCGGCTGGTTAACCTGATAGTAATATGACGTGCATAATTTAGTTTTGTCATTAAAAAAGATGATTATGTTAGAACTTTTGTCGATAGGAAGTGTTCTCTTTTTTTTTATTAGAAATGCCCTCTTTTTCTGTTATGGATGTATGGTAACCCTAGATTTGAAGCTGTGCTGACACAAATTTCACGTAATTTCATATCCATGTTTTCTTTCACTTGAACTTCAGAGACAGCTACGATAAATAAGAAATTCCCTTGTTCCCAGTCTGAACCCATAGGGGTGTTATTGTGAGCCAGTATTTATCCCTCTATCGGTTGTACCCTGGCTTGCAGAACTTTTGTCCTATGAAATAATGTGGAAGTGAACTCTGTGAGATATGTTGGCAATGTGTCTACATAACCCACTCCACATGTTGGCCTGGGGAGGGAGGTATTTGAAATCTGAGTTGCAGCTAATCAAACCAAAAAGAACCTTTTAGAGCAATAACGGTATAAGTGAACTACAGAAATAAAACATTGAATTTATTTTGCACCGAAATGTTTAAAAACATGTTATTTCTCTTCAGTATTGTAGAACTTTCCAGGAAAATTTTTTTATCTTCCCTGCACTTATAAATACCATATTGGATCATAAACATAGAATAGATCGCACAGCGTTTTGACAAGAATATTTTTTTTAGTTGGTTATTTAACGATGCTGTATCAACTACTAGGTTATTTAGCGTCGATGAGATTGCTGATAGTGAGATATTTGGCAAGATGAGGCCGAGGATTCACCATAGATTACCTTGCATTCACATTATGGTTGGGGAAAACCTCGGGAAAAACCCAACCAGGTAATCATCCCGAGTGGGGATCGAACCCACGCCCGAATGCAACTTCAAACCAACAGGCAAGCACCTTAACCGACTGAGCCACGCTGGTTGCTGACAAGAATATTATGAATATCCATAGG
This sequence comes from Periplaneta americana, assembly GCF_040183065.1. Taxonomy (NCBI): domain Eukaryota; kingdom Metazoa; phylum Arthropoda; class Insecta; order Blattodea; family Blattidae; genus Periplaneta; species Periplaneta americana. Next base: position 133,661,495 of record NC_091117.1, on the reverse strand, counting down.
AAAATGTGATATTTTCAGTTTAAAAGATTTTCTCAAACACCAGTCATGGGCCTATTCAGGTATTTCGTCTTATTGAGTCTACAAGTTCCAGCCAGAATAAGTAACATCAAGACAATGCAGTGGACGTATTTCCGTCACTGTTTGGGGATGAATTTCCAGGCTATGTGGAGGAACTCTGTGTAAAATTGAAGAGAATTTGACTTCCCAGCAATATATTCACATACTGGAAAATATAATGCTACCTAGCGTGTGCATGTTGCAACCTGATAGAATTATATTTTTTCAACAGGACAATTCTTCCATCCACACATCTTTGTTGTATCAGATCTGGTTCTAATAAGATGTTTGATGTTTAAAGCACAGACATTTGCTATTTCTATATGCTTTGTTTATTTTTTAGTTCGTTACATCCACATTTTCGTTCCGTTACTATAATGAGAGTAATATGCAAACCTTTCTTTATGTGTGCAAAATATAAATTAAACTGCTGTATCCTACAGGATACAATTGACAATCAAGTTTTAAATTGTAGACATACCCATAACAATTTGTCTTAATAAAATTGTTTACCCGATTTTTTGGAATATTAATCTGTTGATTATTAGTGCCATCTTTAATCAATGTAATTAACGTAGTGTTATTACTCTATGACAATAGCCAAAGGAAAATATGTTATAGATGCATCATAACGCAAAGAACCATGGCGTGAGGAGGAGCTACAAAATACAGGTTTATTAAATTTACCTATATCACTAGACCACTAAGTATACATAAAGGATTCTATTTGAGTTTAGAATCAACTAGCTTAGTTCAACCTTTCTGTTGTAAGGAAGGGTGGCTTGTTACCTGTGGAGAGGCTAATTGCCATCTACGCTACTATCCTCGGATGAGTACAAATACCAACTTAAGAACGAGGAAAACTGTACAGTATATCAGACAAAAGTTTTGCGAGCCCATGTACGGAGAATCAATATATACATATATAATTTAATTTATATTGGAACATTTTTTACCCTTTGACCACTGTATGCTCGCTTATATCATATCTGGTTTTTTAAATAATATGACTTGAGTTAATTATAATTATCTTACAAATTCAAATCACATTAATTACTGTACATTATTTTTTATTTTATATATACAATACAGAAAGGTACAGTGTAATTTTACGAGAAGTCATTGTTTAACAAGAAGAATATGCCTAATATTCTGAGAGACATATATTTTTGAAATTAAGAGATTTTTCTTTCTACAATGCTTAGCATACTACATTAGCAACATGATTACACAGATAGAATTTCGCAATAACACATTTTTAGACATAAACAACAATATTTTGAGAGACATACATTTTAGAATTAATAGTGTTATTTTCAGTGGCTTTCATATATTCACATATAGCATTAGGAGCATGACAAAAGTATCAATGAATTGCTTTTTGATGTTCGTACAATTCTTTGTTTTCCCCTCTATTGTATAACTATATAAATATAAAAGTTTAGATGTGCTCACTCGAAAACAATTACTGAATTGGTCTTTTTGAGAAACCCCTTAAGTCACGAAAGACAGTGTTCTGGGGAATGACAAAAAAATGTTTAAAAGAAATGCATGAGTTAAGAATTGGAATATTTTAAATGGAAAATGTTGGTAAAATATAACGAATATTTCCGTATGAAAAATTATTTCTTAAATAGAATACGACTCTAGATTCATGTTGGGAAATATTTGAATTGTGGGGTTTCTCAAAATGTGGTAAAGATTTAACAAAACAATCTATTTCATGAATTAATTGACAATTTGGTTAAAAATAATAAGAATTTGATCTCAAAACCAGTATTTAGAAGCTGACTTCATAATTTTTACTTCATGTGAACAAATTTTACTAACCTGTATGAACTGTCACTAACAAGAGAAGGGTTTCGGCTCAAACAAGAATTTTGTATCCAAAATTTGTATACAGGCCCATCTTTACATTTCTGTAAAGCTCTCAAAAGCATTCATTTGTGTAATATGTGGTTTGTCTGTTAGAGTACTGTACAAGTTGAGGGAGTGGGGAGAGCACTGCACAAGTTAAGGTGGTGAGGGACCTTGCCTGTAAGCCTACCCTGCTCACAACAGCTAGAGACAGAGTTTATATCTCGCTGGTGTTTGTATCGTGTCTCTTGTTGCTTGGAAGGAAAGTTAAAATGGATGAAAGGAAAGCTCTAACATATGGAATGTTTTAAATGTATTGACATCTAAACTGAGGAGAATGTATCCTAAAACAGACACTGTCGGTAATGAAGACCATATGTTTGGTAACAAGCCCATCACTTTCTAGAAGTGGTATCTACCACCAATGTACAGCATGGCATCTGCAAACAAGTGAAAGGAAAATTTTCATTAAAGAAAAATACATGTCAACAGATACTGTGTACAACGAAATATATGAAAAAGGCGAATGACCTGAAGATTTTACAGAGACAGTGTTGCTTTCAATACCGAAGAAAAATAATGCTAAGAAATGTAATGAGTTCAAGACTATCAATCTGATATCGCACTCTGCGAAGATTCTTCTGAGAATACAGAATCGACATTTATATTCTAAGATGGAAGAACAGTTGGAAGAAGAGCAGTTTGGCTTTAGGAAGGGAAAAGGCACGAGATTTGCAATTGGACTGCTAAGAACAATCAGCAAAAGATACCTAAAGAAGAATAAAGGAGTGTATGTAGTGTTGGTGGACTTAGAAAAGGCTTTTGACAGAGTGGATTGGAATAAACTGATGCAGATTCTAAAGAAAATAGGAGTGGATTGGAAAGAGAGAAGACTATTCAGTATTGGTAATTTTTATATGAAACAAGTCAAAGTCAGGATAGGAGAAGAAATGTCAGAAAGAAGTTAAATTAAGAGAGGAGTACAACAAGAATGCCCTTTATTACCTATACTGTTCAACATCTACTTAGAGGATTTAGTAAAGAACTGTCTTCAGAACATGGGAGGAATGATAATAAGAGGGAGAAGAATAAAGTGCATAATATTTTACTGATGATATGGCTTTGTTATTAGAAGAGAAGATGATACTAAGGGATATGCTACAGGAGCTAAATGACAAGTGTGAACAGAATGGGATGAAGATAAATGCAAATAAGACGAAGTTCATGGTCATAGGAAGAAAAATAAAGGTAAACTTGCAAATTCTAAATGAGGCGGTAGAGCAAGTGGACAGCTTCAAATACTTGGGGGGTGCTTTAAGCAGTAATATGAGCTGCTGCCAGGAAGTCAAAAGCAAGACAGCAATCGCCAAGGAAGCTTTTAATAGAAAAAGGAGCATCTTCTGCGGAAAAAGAACTAAGGAAGAGACCAGTGAAGTGCTTTGTATGGAGTGTGGCATTGTATGGGGCAGAAATGTGGACATTACAATGAAGTGAAGAGAAGTGAATAGAAGCATTTGAAATGTGGATATGGAGAAGAATGGAACATGTGAAGTGGATAGACAGAATAAGAAATGAAGCTGTGTTGGAAAGAGTGGGTGAAGAAAGAATAATGTTGAAACTGATCAGAAAGAGAAAAAGGAATTGGTTGGATCACTGGCTGAAAAGAAACTGCCTACTGAAGAATGCACTGGAAGGAATGTGAACAGAAGAGTTCGGGGCAGAAGAAGATATCAGAAAATAGGAAAGATTGGAGAAAGCTGGGTTTGCAGTGAAAGACCTGCTCTTGGGCAGAACAGTGAATGAAAAAATAAATGAAAAGTGTAATGTTCTACATGCCGACTCATTAATTAATTAATTAATGTCTATAACAGGGCAAAGCCCCAATTACAATAGACAGTACAGATTTGTTTAAAAAACACAGAATTGCATATAACTTGAAAAAGGAGATAAAACAGAAACAAATGCATGCAAGATACAAGTGTAATTAGAAAATTAAAAAAAAAAAACAAACAAACAAACAAACAAACAAATGTTATAAGTATTTGTATTGGTAAACTAGGTTGGTTTCTAATGCTGAGCACTAGACAACTAAACTGGTAGTTTTTCTCAGTGTAGTTGATAATCATTATCAACTGATCCAATTCCTGCACATAAGTTGATAGGATCTTTACACAGATCCCTACATAACTATTGCGTCTATCTTTCCTGATAAATCACCTGGGGACTATGCCATATTAAGTATGAAGTAATAATTTACAATTTCTGAGTTTCGAAATATAGTAAATTACACATGAACTTCGAAAAATGATAGCAAACTTTTGTTAAAACTGAACATTTTTAATCATGTCCTCAAAACATTAATAAAATGAACTATATACAGGAGGAGGCATAAGTAGGTTTACAGTAATACAATATATAGTGAAACCCCGATAATACACGCTCATTTGTTATGCTATCCAGCATTATACACTCTTTTCGTCCAGTCCCTTGACATTCCTATACAAACCATGTAAAATCCACAACTTAATATGCTCATCATCCCATTTAATACACTCTTTCATCTGCTGAAAATTCTAAAATATCGTACTGTAAAGGATACTGAGAAAATTTTCCCAGTCTTCTACATTTACCATTGGCACCTGCATATTCAAGGATTTATAGGAGCCTTTTTTCGGTGAATACAATAGAATGGAATGCGACCCTTGAGTACTACTGTATTCAGTACAGTACTGACTACTGTATTCAGAGTCTGTCCTTCTTGCTAGCAGTTTTAAATCGCATTGTCAGTGAAGATTTGATGGAAAAGAAGTGGAAGCAGTAGACATTCCAAATCCTTCTTGCAACAAAGCCCTTGCCGTGGTGTCTGTGATTTGTAGATTCATTAATATTTCTAGTAGTCAAATTACTGATGTCACTTCCAATTTAAATCGTGTGGAAAATGCAATTATTCATAGTACTGGATCAAATGCAAGACAGAAAAATATTTTGGCTTTTTTAATAAAGGGGCACTTTAATTGATAAGACATTGTATTTGTTCTGACATGTTCTGAAAGGACAGAAAATAAAATAACCTTCTATCCTGTATGATTACAGTATTTAATCCTTAAATTTCTTCAACAAATGTTTATGATGATTCATATTTTTGTGGTAAAATTTAAAAAATCCAAAAATGACTCACTTTTGCTAATATGCAGTCCCGTTTAATATGCTATTTTATACGGTCCCTTGAAGAGTGTTTTCCCAAGGTTTCACTGTAGTTTTATTAAGTACAAATGAGAATTACATACCAACAACAACAATCACATAACATCAATCGACAATCAACATCAATTTAACAACCTGATAATCATCAGTGTGCAAGTATTGGGCCTCACTGTCCCATTACAGTCTCTAGCCACTTTAGCCATCTCTTCTTAGGTTTTCAGGAAGTTGATGACCTTTATATATATTATATATATAAAGATTTAAAATAGAGGTGATAATCCAAAATGCTCTAGCAATATTTGATGATGCCTGTGATAATTTTTTCCACAGTTTGGAGGTGAATACCTAAAGTTTTTAATATACTCCATGGTAAATGACTGGAGAACGCTGGGTTTGCAGTGAAGGACCTGCCCTTGGACAGAAAACTATAAATGAATGAATGTTGGTAAAGAAACCTGGTGTCCATAAAAAAAAGATCCGATTTGGTGTTTACTGAATTTTACAGCATTTATTAGGCTTTTCTGTTGAAGTCTTACAAGGAACACAATGCAATAGGTTTAATAATTTTTTTATTAAATTAAATCAGTGTACGAGTAATTATGCTAAGGAACGATATTTCTTGTAATACGTAGTTTGGTTCAGTTTTAAAAGAAAGATGCTTATATAGGCTAGGTCTTATTTTCAGATTGAACATGGGTTTAAATGATTCAATTATATAATTACACTAGTCTGCGATGAAATTACTGCCTCCAAAATTTGAATGTTTTTAGGGTATTTTTAGCATGCTGAAGTAAAATTGGAAGCCAGAAAGTTCCTATCACGTACCATTTTTTTGTTATTTTAATTTTCTTATAATATATTACGACAATTTATAGCGTAATTATTTAAACTATAACACTTTAACAACTGTAGTTTTAGTATGTTAAGATATGAAAACCAAATATATTCAACATATTTTTAAGATGTTTATATTGAAAATCAAGGATAACAGATGTTTCTTAGCAGATAGAGGGTGCAAGCGTATAAGGAAGTTAGGGTGAAATAACGTGCAGCTTTGCCATTATCTTTATTTGTGGGAGATAGAAACGTCAGCCATACCTTGGTGAGAGACTCAACTCAACTCGTCTAGTTCCTCTCACATTTCAATAGTCTGTGTTTCACCTGGAAACGAAACGAAATCAGTTTTTGAAGCTTTATTGTGGAGTAGAAAGTTGAGAGTTTTTAGTTCAGTAAGAAAGTATTTACCATGTTGCATGAAGGATGTCTAAATAATCCAGACCACTTTTGTTATATAACTTATGTAGGATATACACATTGCCTAAGCAGAGGCGTAATTTTACAGATTTTGTGAAAAAGTCATATCATGCCTATTTTGGAATCAAACTTGGAGACCAAAGTAAAGCTTGGACACCACACATAGTATGTAGAGTATGCATTGAAGAACTTCATCATTGGATCAACGACAGAAGACTGTTGCTATCTTTTGGAGTACCTATGGTTTGGAGAGAGCAGTCGAACCATAGTAATGACTGCTACTTCTGTTCGTGTGATGTGAGGGGGTATGATTCTAAAAATAAAAAGCATATCGTGTATCCAGTTATTCAGTCAGCCATTTTACCTGTACCCCATGGGGCTGATGTACCAATCACTGTGCGACTAGAAAATCTTGAATAGTTTTCATCTGAATGTGTTGTAGTGGTGAGGGAAATTGTGACGAGTGACAGTGACTATCTACCAGAGTCGGGTGCTGCAGAATGTGGCTTTAAATAAGGAAAGACACTGTTTCAAATACATATGTGAGAAATTTCTACTACTATCTGAAGCAAATTAAAAAAAAATATATTTAATGGTCCTGACAAAATAAAACAGATGTCTGATGCAGCATTTAAAAACACTGTGGATGAAAAGGAGAAAGCAGCATGGATATCTTTCTGTGAATTTGTTTTAAAATTTCTTGGTAACAACAAGGGTCCTAATTACCGAAACACTGTGGCTAACATGCTTGAAGCATACAAGGAACTTGGTTGTAACATGAGTATCAAAATTCATTTTCTGTTTTCTCACCTAGATTATTTCCCCGAAAATCTAGGATTTTTGAGCGAAGAGCAAGGTGAACGATTTCACAAGGATCTGCAGGAGTTCAAAAGGAGATACCAGGGACGATGGAGCATCAGTATGCATCCTCATTATTGTTGGATGTTAAAGCGTAAAATACCTGAACAAAAATAAAAGAAAGAGGAACAGGAGGACTTTCTCAACTAAGAAGCAAGTGGTGTAATTTTTTGTGTGATACATTGTGCTAATTTATACATCCAATAGTGAAGTAAACAAGCCAAAACAAAGCAAAAACACTCTAGTGACATGTATGAACAACCATACACTTGAGGCTTTCCCGGCGTTTGATATAGAATAACTCTTCTCGGGTTCTCAGCCAGGTGAGTTGGAGATTAGCTTCCAAGCTTTCGACGGCTAGCTCTGCCATCTTCTTCAGGGATGAAGTCGCGGGTGCTCGTGTAAAGAGGGTTAAGTCAAATTGCAAGGTTTGTAAACTTCTCTCCTTTGGTACTGAACAAAACCCCTTTGTCACAAAATATGGAGCACTGTAACTGCATCATAGATGGAAGAATGACCTAACCCCTTTAACATAAGAGAAAAGTAATTGTGGATAGTTCAAATCTGTACTTATTCCAGTGTAGCCAAAACAACTTAACCCCCTTTACACGAGCACCTGCGAAGTGATGTGGGACCATGTCTAGCCGGTATATATGCAAAAGTAGGGCTTCCCACTGTGGGCCAATCAGGAGCTAGTTCCTAGTCCCAACTGCCAGGCGGATTCTGGTTGGTGGACATGGCAGCCAATCAGGAGCTACTTGCTGGTCCTGACTGTCTGCCGTATGCTGGTTGTCTAAGCATATTGATGGCAGGTTTCCATGCTGTACTCAGCTGTAGACCCCCGTCTCTGTTGAAATTATTGCCATCTAGCTGGATTTCGATGGCTTCCTTGATAACCAAGTCCCAGTAACCTGATGTATTGTCCAAGATAGTGGTGGCGCCGAAATCTATCTTGTGACCAGTTTCTAGGCTGTGTTGGGCTACTGCAGAATTATCAGGATAATATAGTCTTATGCTGCGTTGATGTTCCTTGCAGTGTTCCATAATAGTGCGTCCCGTCTGCCCGATGTAGCATTTCCCACACATCGGGCAGATGGGACGCACTATTTCTTAAAAGTCATAAGTGAGTGAGTAAGTAAGTAAGTGAAAGATGCGAAAAATGGCTTAAAGTGATTTCACGCCAAGACTCTGTTCCAAAAGCAACCCCCATCTTCAGTCGTTTATAGTTTACATTTCATTGAAGAAGATTATTCTAATAATGGGTAATTTAGTAAAACCAAGTGCTATGCCAACAATATTCCCTAGGTATAAAGTGACAGGTATCAAAACACCATGACGAACAATTACTAAAACTGATCTCCCTCCACCCAAGAAACGCAATCTTTTAGTAATAAATGGTTTTTCACTATTTGAACAAGATGTTCCAAGTGGCTCAGCATCAGTTAATTACATTTCCTTCTTGCCAGTTGAGAACATTGCCTAATGAGTGTGTAAATATAAATTTAGAAAATAAGCAGAAACCTGTTCAGTACCATGTACAACCTCCAAGAAAATTGGAATTGATTTAGAAACAGAAGTTCCAACAAATGAAACTCCACATTCAGATTGTCATTATATGTTTATATACATGGATCATTGAGGTCTCTATTTTCCACACTCTTAGGTAATGTGTGTTCACAAAATACAGTTGTGCTACAAAGAAGATAGCAGCATGGGTTTACCTTCAGGCTTGTTATAAAGTGTACAAACTGTGATGTAGTGTTGAATGAACATTTTTAAAGCCCTAGACTAGAAATCACGAATGCTAAAACAAGGGGACCATTTGATCCAAATAAAAAAAAATGGTGCAGTCTCATTTTCAAGATTTGGGAAGAGCTATAGGGCCATGGAACAGTTCTGTATAGGGATGAGCATGAATGTGATGAGTTCTAGCAATTATTACAAGTTACTCGAACTTGTGTGCAAAGAAGCTGCTTCATTTGGTAACAGAACACTTGAAATGCTAGGGCCGAATGAAGCTTGCCAATATTGAAGAAAATCCAGAATTAGAATGAAAGGAAATAATTGACATAAAAGTAAGTTATGATGGTAGGCCTACCTGGCACACTAGAGAACACAGAATATCTATAGCATAGGGTGTGTCATTGATGTCCTAACTGGATTAGTTGTGGATTTTTAAATTATGTCAAAATATTGCCGTGCCTTTGTTATTACAGAAAAATTATTAGGCAAAGACAGTCCAGAATTTTTCTTTTGGAATGAAGGGCATATAATTATCTACATGTAAGAAAAATTTCTCTGGTTCGTCTCCAGTAATGGAGATGCATGCAGAGAAGCTGTGGAAGCGATCAGAAGAAGCAGGGTTCAGATACACTGTGCTCATGTCAGATAGAGACGCAAAAACCCATTTACATCTCCAGGCACAGAAAATGTATGATGTCATCATTGAAAAGCATGAATGTGTAAACCATATTGCAAAGCATGTTGGCACTGGTCTATATAATATGGTAAAAGACTGGAAGACAAAAGGAGTAACTTTGGGAGGGAAACAGCATGCAGCCAGTCCATGCTAAACTGAGCGTGGACATTATTTTTTAAAGTTTAGTATTTCTTTCTGGAGACTAATAATAATAATAATAAACCCTTATTATTTATATTTTAAACTAGAAATAAGTTCAACAACTTAGTTCACTTGTATATGTGTTTATTTTAAGAACAAATGTGAAGTGTGAACATGCTGAACTTCAGTGTGAAAAATGATTAATGCTGAGAGTCCTTGAATTGTTTCTCTTTTCATCAATCAGCTGATCTGGTGTCATTTTATCTACAGCACTAGTTTTCTTTCTCATTTTAGGAATTCATTTTAAAAGCAGGTGCAGTAGATAATGAGTTTTAATTATATTAATGATAGCAGTTGTGTGTGTCACACCAATCTCAAAAATTACTCTGAAGTTTATTTTATTTATTAATAAGAAACTATAAAAGAAATAAAAGTTTACAGAAGTAAGGTTGAGTCACTAGTCAATACAATCTGAATATTACTTCTGCTTGATTCAGAATGAAGACATAATAAAGCTCTGGTTAATATCTGTGACACCCATCCTACAGAGTATGACTGAGGTTATTAAACTTTATTTTACTATTACCTACGGAAAAGGGAATTAAATTAAGTCGAATTTTATAAGAGACTTCTGTGGTTGTATGTGTTCATGTCATATAGGCTCATTCTCATAAATAAGGATAGTTTTTAAAAAATATGAATGAATTTTGTTCATGCTCCAAAACATAAGATATTTCAAATGCTTTTCTTCTTATTCTTATTCTTCGTGTATGAAGACAGAAAAGAAAGAAAAGTGGAGAACATCAAAACAAAATTGGAGAAGGAAACTAAATGAAAATGAAGAAGCAAAAAACGTTTATTTGTTGAAGGAGAGGGAGAGAGAGATAGGAAGAGGCGAGCAAATGTAAAGAAATGTTGATCTGCAGACATGAACAAACTGAAGGGCAAAGGGCATAAGGATGATGAAAGATAGAAGAGAGCAGCAGGCAAAGGTTGGAAACGGAACTCCTGAGCTTGGTTCTTACAAGTGTGTGCAGTCACTTCGTTTGTAAGGCAGTTAAAAGGGTGAAGAAGGGTGCCACGGTGCAGGACACACACGAAACTACCTATGTATATTATGTAATTATAGGGGATTATTCCTGTGTTCGTCCATGGTCTGGAATTTAGGTTAAGTTTAGATTTAAGACCTCTCCTGGCACCACATTATCATAATCATCCTATCACATCATCAGGGTAATGTAACTCCGCCTTCCAGGTGCCCCAACCTCAGAAGTGGGTTACAATTAAGCCACGGCCAGGAGAGAAGACCAGAAATGGTGGCATTGGATAAAAAAAAAATATTATGTAATTATTGTTTAATTTTTCAGTGGTGTACCTTGATAAAACGACTATGCTTTACGAGAAAATATTATGACAAGATGCATTTAATAGCTTTTAGATTTCATGTTCTGAGTTTCATCCATCTCAGTGAAATTTGAAAACTTCTTTTTCTTTCAGTGACAATGTTGAGACTGTATTCTATTTGTTTCCTACCAGTCCAGTAAAGGGCAATGATGTTTTTATTCTTCTGTTTTAGTCTTTTCTCATTAAATTTCGGCCAATGTATGAAACTGGTTCCTATCCAATATTATGAATCTGGGGAACTACATTGAGCATTGAAATATGGTTTCGCAAGTTATAATAGCTGGGAAGTTCATTGTACTAACTACAGATTACCCTGTACTGGTTGGATAATCTTTCACTCTGCTGAGGCATGTGAAAGTGAGGCTACTAGTTGGCTGGTAGGCCTTGGTCCTCCACTGGCTGTCACGCAATGGATTTGTTTGTTCTTAAATTATTAAGGTTTAGATTTTTGTTGTTGGGTGGGCTGTATATTCCATAGATGTTATACTTTTCTTGGGTTTTACATGCTGTGGTCTAATGTGTCCATATGGCTTGCTGATTTTGAAGTGAGATTTCAGATTGTTCTCTGAGAACTTTGCAGACCTAATAATTTGGTTGTTTCTCAACACACCTACAATGCTTTCACTAGGATCCCACAACTACAGTAAAACTTCATTTGTTTTTATTTTGTTGGAGTCTAAAGGAAAAATGCATAAGTGAGAAAAACGTATAACTGAAACAACATTTAATAATATCTGAAGTAGCATTTGAAGACTATATGGGAAAGACGTGTTAAGTATATTTAGTAAAATTTTCGCAAGAGAAATTTAGAACTTCATAATTAAGTCATCTTTGAGTTCATAATACAGTAGGCTACTGGTACTCAAATTTATAACACATATTCTTGAAGAATATAAGATTATAACGTAGGAAATCTTAGCTTCTTAGGGCCAAAGCTGGCTGATATATTACATTTCGAACACCAATCCAGAAAATTTTACGAAATTGACTTACCTTGTTCTTATCATGTGATCTTCATCATTTACAACATGTTACTGCTTTACAATATATATATATATATATATATATATATATATATATATATATATATATATATATCTGTGTGTGTGTGTGTTTTGGATTGCTTCTGCTTGCTCCTAAGGAATAAACTAAGTCCTCAAATTGTTGTGACAATTGTTTCCTAATTTATTCAGTTACATCATGGTGTGTTATGGGAACATTTCACTGTTTCTAAAGCAGTAACAACGCCATTAAAGGACACAAGATTGTTGGAGGCAAGCATATGCATGCATCTTCTGATTTCCACGAATTTCGAAGTGGGCCACAACTTAACAATGAACATGTACTGTATATTCGCGTTCGTACATTTTCACAGCAAACCTAATTTCGAGTAAAAATTTATTTGGAACATATAAATGACGTTTCATATCTCTTAGAGACTTAAAATACGATCATATAAGTGTAACAAATAACGAAAAACGTATAACCGAAATAAATTGATATGGAAAGTATAGAAATTTTGCTGGGAACTCAGAAAAAAAAAAACGCATAAGTGTGAAATGTATAAAAGAATTTTTACTATAATAACTATAGGGGAATAAGTATTCTAAATACGTGTTATAAACTATATGCAACAATATTAAAGAACTGATTGAAGATAATAATGGAGAATATTATCTCGGAAGCTCAAAATGGGTTTCGTGAAGGAAGAGCTTGTGTAGATGGCATATTTAGTATAAACCAAATAATAGAAAAACATATATGGCATTCATAGACTACGAAAAAGCCTTTGATAAGGTTAATAGAAATAAATTATGGCGTATTTTAGAACAAAAAGGTATACCGAAACATTTAATAACAATAGTAAGAAGTTTATATGTAGACAACAAAATAATGATAGAAACAAGAACAAAGAACGAGGATAAAATAGCAACAATTAACAAAGGAGTGAGACAGGGTTGTCCTCTCTCACCACTGCTTTTTAATATATATATTGACAATGTCATAGAAGAATGGCAGATGCATTTAGAGACACATTTTAAAATTAAGAATAGGTTTTTAGACACAATTTTATTTGCAGATGACCAAGTTCTCATCTGTAGCTCAGAGGATAATTTACAAAAAGCCATATACCAATTAAATAATGTAAGTAAAAAGTATGCATTAAACATCTCCACAGCCAAAACAAGGGTCCAATACAATCAGGGCTAAAATCATTTTAGAAGGAAAAATGATAGAACAAGTAAACAATTTTAATTATTTAGGCTGCAGTGTATCATACGTTAAAAATGATGATGTAATAAAAAAGATTAATAAATTTAACTATATATGTGGAACAATAAAAAGAAACCTCAAACAAACTAGGAAAGAAACTAAATTAAAATTTTATAAAGTAATGGCAGTGCCCATGTTCCTATATGGCTCGGAATGTTGGACATTAAGAAAAAGTGAAGAGAGAAAAATAGAGGCAGCCGAAATGCGATTCCTAAGGAGTATAGCTGGCTAAACTTAGACAAAAGGAGAAATGATGACATAAGAAAGGAATTAGGCATCTTTAAACTAACAGAGAAGATACACCAATATAGAACTAAGTGGAGGGAACATGTGGAAAGAATGAAAGAATACCGCATTCCAAAACTGCTATTAGATTACAGACCAACAGGCAAAAGAAACATTGGCAGACCAAAGAAAAGATGTACTCAACAAATGTTTAATGCATGAGACCGGAACAAGCCTTTAGAGGCTTAAACCTTGACGATGATGATGATGATGATTTTTTTAAGGGGAGACTCCATTGAAAAATTCAACTTTTTTTCTTTGGTACCGATTGAAACCAAATTTTGACACCATGTTTAGTATATAAAAAGATAAAAAAAAAAAACCCAAAGTTTAAAGCCCCAATCTTAACTGGTTCCATTTTTATTTATTTATTTTTTTATAATTTTTACCGGTATCAAAGAATCCAATTTTCTACTAGGCTTATAAAATCTTAATTTTCAGCCTTCAATTTTTTTAGTTTCGTGCACAAGGTATGAACAGAGCTGTTGAACTAAGCTCTATGCATTTATTTAATGAAAAATGTTATTTATTTACTTTGTGATATTTTTTAAAGTTTTGAAATAATTTTTTGTTCTATAATTCATGTATAAAAATTATTAAAAAATAAACAACTTATTTTACAATATTGATATACAGAAGCGTGTAAATATCCCATAACTACTTGCTGTAAAAATTTAATTTAATTTGGTTAATATTTAGTATGAAAAAATTTGGTACTGAAATGGTGGGGGGGGGGGGGAACTTGCGGAAAAATGGATTTTTTGTAAAATGAATATTTCTTTGAGACACATACCCATTAAAATTCTCCTGCATCATATGTTTTTCCTTCCTGCTCCAATAAGATTTTCTCTTCATCCAATTTCATCTCCCAAGGTTGCCTTTCTCTTCAATTTTTCCTTGCGAAGACTGCAATCGTACACTCTGCTTCACTGGATAAGCAGATCTTCTTCTGGGAAGATGACAAAGGAGTGGTGAGTTTCCTGCTCTGTTCAGTCTTCAAACATCCCTTGTTAAATTGAGACACAGCTTCTACAAGACCCTAAAGTATCTTCTTTTGTGAAACAAAAGTTTCTTTGGGACACAGACCAAATGACATTGTGTAAGCTCTCACTTGCGTTTTGAGTCATGCCATTAGTACATCTTCCTAATAGTATGTCTGATGCAAGCCTCTGATACACTGGAATTATTTTAGTCACAGTAGATATACTAAGTGGAGTATGAATATTGTCTCTATGACGTCCTGGAACTTCACCTAGTGCAATACATTTATTGTAAAAGCAACATGACAATTTACTTTTGGGACACTTTTGATGTTGTGGTTTTTTATCTGTGCTCATGCAATGATACAGTGTGGCATATACAGCTGTTTTCATTTTGTAGATATCAGGGACATTATTGACAATTGCTGCCCTGTAATAATTTGTCACTTTCTTTATTGTCGACTCCTTGAAACTGCCATGCAGCCATTCCATGCGGACGGGTGTGACATTTGCATAAGATTTTTAACTAGTTTACTGACCCCTGATTTTTTGCAGTTCATGCTAAAACTCTCATACCTGGATCACAGTGTAGTACATTAAACCTTGCACCTGCTGTGTAATTAATGTCGCAGAATTCTAACTATACTTAAGATAGCTGTATCGTAAATGACGGAGGCCGGGTGTGACAAATATTTGCCCTTGCAGTGAACACCTCTAATGAAAACAAGAAAACTCTATGAACTTAATAAAACAAATATCTTGAGAATTTTTGTACTAAAAGTTATTTAATGTTATAAATGTTTCCTGTAATAATTACACATTTATACCTGTATCACAACATTTTAAAAATAATTATGCACAGAACGGGTGTGACACTCTTTAGGTGGACGGGTGTGACATATTGAAGTTATATTTGGCCTATGTGTTGTGTATCAAAATGATTAAAATTTAAAACTAAAAATGATCCATCCATATGATTTTAGGGAGCATTAAATTAAATAGTAGTAATTGTAATAAAATATTTTAACAACAAACATAAACATAGAAATCAACTGAAATAGTATTTAGTTCTAAGATTGTTCAAGAACATCAATACTTCTACAAAATACATAATAGAGTCTTGTTTCCTGTAACCTTTATAGTTGGTTCTGGAAGAATACCTGTCAGTCGTTCATATGAGACATGATGCATAATTATCATCCATTCTGAAAATCTGAGCGATTTCTCCGTCACACTCTCTCAAGCACAGAATTTTAATTTCACTATCTTCTTCAGCTGCCAGAACCTCGTTCCAAGATTTCTTCCTTTTCTTGAACACTCTACTTGGAACATATGATTCCAAACGTTTTTTAATAACTGCCTATTTTTTACTCGGGCTTGTCCTGACATCCCTCTAAGTCCGTGTACTATTCAACCCCAACAGCCTCCCACATTCCCCCCTCAAACGGCCTGAGGTGTACGCCACCCCTCCCGTCTGGCCAATGGTCTGAGGTGTAGGCTACCCCTCTCATCGGGAGGTGAGTGGGTTCTGCTGCTGTGTCATCAACTACCATCTTTCGCATATCCATGGAGGCCGGCCGAGAGTGTCAGGAGCTTTGGAGGGCTGCCACAGGCACGATCTGAAAACCAAGGAAGACAACCAGAATGATAAGGAAAGGATAATGAGGGGGGAAGGAAGTGGCGAGAATGAGTGGGGTTCCAGACACCTGATAAAGTTACCTGATACTCAACCATAGGAGTGATGGGAAAACCCCGAAAGAAACCTCACAGAGGCAACTCGTCCCAAGCGAGGAATCGAACCCCGGCTCGCTGGATTCGGGAGCGAACACACTACCACGAGACCACAGCAGTGAACGCCTCCAGCTTTCGAGATATTTTCTGATGATAGTATTTTTAAAATTATCGTAGACTATACTAATAAAAAGGCACAGGCTTTTCATTAAGAATGGAATACAAAGAATCCAGAAAAAACAGAGACAATGGCTGCCAACAGATGTCGATGAAATGTATGCATGTTTAGGAGTCTTGATAACCACGAGTGTTTTGAAAGCTAAACGGGAATCCATAGAGTTCTTAAGAACTACAGATTCCATGTATTAAATAGACATATTTCTTGCTGCGATGTCTCAAACTCAATTTCAGCAGTTATCGACATTCATCAGATTTGATAACACTAGTACAAGAGATGAAAGGAGACGAAATGATAAACTGGCTGCTATCAGAGATGTCTTCAGTTTATTTGTCGACCACTGTAAGTCCAGCTACAACCCTAATTCCCATTTTACATTAGATGAACAACTTGTTTCTTTCCGAGGACTCTGCCCTTTCATTATTTATGAAGTCAAAAGCTGCTAAGTATGAAATGAAATTTGGACCCTGGTTGATGTGGAATCAAATTACGCAATAGTTACAGGTGTACACTGGAAAAGAATGGGTAATAAAATGAAGGTCAAAGAGTAGTGTTGGATCTAACCAGCTGCCTACAAGGACAATATGGCATTACGACAGATATTCTTTTTTACATCTATTCCACTTGCAAGTGAACTTTACAAGAAATATTTGACACTTTGTGGAACAATGAGAAAGAATAGGCAAGGAATACCTAAGAAATTGTTGTCTATCCCTAAAAGGGGAGGGGGGGGGGGAGTCGATGACAAAATGATAAATGAATAATCTGTGAAAAGAACCACAAGAAGATGGCCTTATGTTTTATTCCTGAACATTGTCGACATTGGGTGTCTCAATGCTTATATACTATGGAAGAAGAATTCACATCTTCAGTCAAGTACTACGCACGGAAGAAGGAACTTTCCGCTCCAACTTGGGAAGGAGTTGATCATTCCGCAAGTGAAATGACGACTTCAGCATCCCACAGGACTTCACAAACCAGCAATAACTGCAATGAGATAACTTGTTCCTGAGCCAGAGCTATGATAAGAGAAGATGGTGAACCTCCAATGAAGCTATAAAAAAACTGATGTCAACTATGCTCTAGAAAAATTGACAGGAAGGTTAATGTATTCTGTGAAATGTGTAAAAAAAATGCATGTGTGAAAGCCATTTAAAGAAAATTACCAAAACAGTGTGTCTTCCAAGCAGTGCAACTGTGAAGTAGATTTCAGATGGGAAATTTGTTACATAATTTTCTTCTGTTCAGCTGTACACCCTACTTATTTTTTGTGAATATTTTTGCTCTCATTGTCTTTAGTATATCTGCCCTAAAATAATTTGAACTTTAAATTTGAACTCACAGAAGAAATTGTGGAAAACTTGAATAAACGTATTCGAAATATGAAAAAGTATACTAGAGAAGGAAATTTCAGTTAGGGTAGGGTAAAATTGGACTTGTATTGTTTCTGAACTCATTGATTAAATATTCTGTATTTTCAAAATGCACTATATTCATAATTTTCTTTAAGTATCTGTTGGATACAGGGGGGAGAGCCATTAATCCTTCCCATTGAAGGCTTTAAGGAACCAACCTGGACAAATACCCAATGTCCCATCCCTACCTTCCCGTGGTGCAGCTGTTAGTAAGCATAATTTTACAAGCTGAACTAAAGGGTGGGAATACTCATCCATTAGCACTGGTCAGCTTGATGAGTTAATGACTGAATTTGGTATAATTTTTCTCTATCCAATACCTAATTCCCTCTTTACCCTTTCCTATCCAGCCCTCTGACTGAACTCTTACTTTCTTCGACCCCAACGGCATTAGAGCATTCAAGGCCTAGGGGTTCATTTCCCTTTCCTTCCTCCTCTTTCTACTTTTCTGTTCCTAGTACTGACCTGCTACGGCACTAAAATCGTCCTCCAGTGGCTTAAGGAGGGAAAGCTGGTGATCAACAAGATCTCCCAGCTAGGTCAATGGACCCATCGACCAACAGCAAGTGTGGTCCTCCAGACATTCTGGGGGTTGTGTGTGAATGAAGTAGCCACCAAAACGTTAAAATATGGTGTTCACTTAAATCGGCTACAACTTGCCATTTAACTCCAATATGAAATGAGTACCATTAAGGTAAAATTATCCGGAGGTAAAATAGTCCCCCATTCGGATCTCCGGGCGGAGACTACTTTAATGGTTCAGAATCAACTAAACATCTTACAATGGAATGCTGGCGGTATAACATCAGCCAAGAAGACTGAACTAGCCAATATACTCTCAGATAATAATATAGATATCTTCCTTATCCAAGAAGCAAATCTTAATGCTGACCAATTAAAATATTTTAATTTTAATGGTTTTAATATGAAACTGTTACCCAAAGGTAGACAGATCAGTAGTGGAATTCTCGCAGGTACATCAAAGAAATTAATTACAAATTTTCAAATCATAAAAGAAATGGATAATCAAGACAAATTAGAACTAATAAAAATTGAAGTATGGAAAAATCAACAACATTTCAAAATCTACAGTGCCTATATCCCACCTAATAATCCCCTTCATCTAACTTTGTTTGATATACAACCTAAAACTATCATAATTGGTGACTTTAACGCCCACTCCCAACTTTGGGGCTACGATAATGTAAACCAACCTGGAAAAATGATCATGGACCTCCTAAATACTACAACCGCAGAACTTGTCTACAGAAAAGAAGATCCCCCTACTTTCATTCATTATTCTGGTTCTGGTACAAATCCAGACTTATTACTAGTAACATCAGATATCCATCACGAAACCAAGAAAAAAATAATTGAAGACCCTGGATCTGGCCATAGAGTCATCATTGCTTCTATCCATCTCCACCAAAACCGAAGATAAGAACCCTACAATAACAAAACAACATGGAACTTTAAGAAAGCGAATTGGAAACTATTTACAACAGAACTCGACAAATACCTCAAGCTCAACACACCACTAATGGAAAATACAAACTCAGATAGATTGAACAAATATTTCTGTGAATCTCTTCATAAAATTGCAAAAAAGCACATTCCACGAGGCAAACCAAAAAAATACACCCCATTCTGGACAGAAAACCTGAATGTATTGAAACAAGATAGAGATAAAGCAAGAACCAAATCAGAACATAGCAAAACACCAGAAGATACTCAAGATTGGAGGAAGAAGACTGCCATTCTTAAAAAAGCAATCATAACAACAAAAAAGAACAGTTTCAATAATTTATTGAAAATATTAATTACAGAACCGATAGCGCTAAAACATATAAATTTCTGAAGAATATTTCCAATACACAGGAAAATACTAGCCAACCTATCATTCATAATAACAAAACACTACCAAATAGTAGAGATATAGCAAACGCATTTAATAAACACTTCTCAAACTCTCACAGATTACATCCCAATATCAAAAAAACTGACAAATTTATCAAAAGAGAATTACATAAAAATAATAAAAACAATATTACTAGTACAAAACCTGAAATATTTCATAACAATTTTACTTCCAAAGAATTAACTCTAGCTATACAAAATTTAAAAACCAAGAAATCTCCTGGCCCCAACAACATTCATTCCGAATTTTTTAAACATCAGGGGGAAAAAGCCAAGTCTGTACTTTTATCCATTTTCAATTTATCATGGAACACCTCAATTCCTGCAGCTTGGAAATGAATTGGTACAATTACCAATTCACAAAAAAGGGAAACCTGCTCATGATGTTAATAGTTATCGACCAATAGCACTATTAAGCATGATAGCAAAAACCATGGAGTCCATGATCTCCAACAGATTAACTTGGTATTTAGAATCCCAAAATCTTTTATCACCAAGACAAGCCGGGTTTCGACAACTACACTCTACAAATGAACAAGTCATACGCCTCTGCCAAGAAATAAAAGACAGTTTTAACAAGAAAGAAGATACCTTGGCAATATTTATTGACTTTCAGTTAGCATATGACTCTGTTTGGAGAAATAAATTATTACTAAAACTCCAGAAATTAGGTATCTCCAGCAATATGTTCAGATGGATATCAGAATTCCTTAATCAAAGATTCATTGCCACTAAATTCAATAACTCACTTTCTAGTTACAGACAAACATATCGAGGTCTACCTCACAGCGCTGTCCTCAGCACAACTTTATTCAATATTTATATAAATGACTTACCCTCCCTATTAGAGGAATCTAACATGAAAACAGCACTATTTGCAGATGATATAGTTTTGTGGACTTCCGGATCTTACAGACATAAAGACAAAATTCAAAATTCTGCTTTTAAAGCTCTAAATCAACTACATGAATGGAATACATCAAATTTTATGACACTCAATTTAAGCAAAAGCAACTACCAAATATTTTCACTCGGTAAAAAAGAAAGAGAATTCAATATCCAATACAATGGCCAACACCTTCCTAGGACTTATGAATCCAAATATCTTGGAGTTATTTTCGATAGTAAGTTAACATGGAGCAACCATTTGAAATACATTTCTGAAAAAGCTCTTAAAAGATTCTCCCTTCTAAAAAGACTAGCAGGAAAGAAATGGGGATGCTCTAGGAATACTTTGAACACTACATACAAAATGTTTATACAGCCAGTGCTGACATACTGCAGAGAAATTTTAATTACTTCACCTTTCATAAACGACATAGAATATGTTCAAAACCAAGCTCTCAGACTCATTACTGGTGGAATCAAAACAACGCCAATAGATTCTATGAGATTCTTCACTAATATTAACAGCATCAAAATGACAATAGAAGAAAAAGCACTGATTCAATATGAAAAACTTATCAGATTACCAGGTAACAATTGGCATTCATACAGTCCTCTTTGTAGATTGAAAACTCAAAAAAGTTTCATATCCATTGTTCAAGAATTAAAACAGAAAATCAATATCCCGAATTTAAAAGAAAACTTACAAATTAAACCAAACCCTTTGACTCTATTAAATATAGAATGTTGTTGTTGTTTTCTAATGCCAGGCGTTTGACAATAAAGTCATTTGACCTCTTGCACTCCAATATTTTTCAAAGATATTATCATGACCAGCCAATGAAGCACAGATTTTGAGGTGTTCCGAATCCATTTCTTGATTAAATATAGAATATAATCTAAATTTAACAGAAGAAATACTGAAATCAGAAGTAAACACTGAAATGCTGAAACAATTGTCTTTAGAGACAATTAATATTAGGTACCCTCCACAAAACTGGCTTCATTTATACACCGACGGATCCTTGATCTCCACAGAACAAGGTGCCGGTGCAGGTGTTAAGTGCTGTCTCTTCTCACTTTATAGATCTCTTGGATATGGAACAACAAGTTTTGATGGTGAAATCATTGCAATAAGTGAATGTCTCAGGAATCTTCTATGCCACATCAATAAATTTAGGAATGCAGTTATATTGTCGGACTCCAAAGCAGCTATTCTATCAATCGTCTCTAAACACACACCTTCATCTCACACAGCAGAAATAGCTAAAATGCTCTCTCAATTATTATCACTCAATAAAAGAGTTGTGTTCCAATGGATACCATCCCATTGTGGAATCCTGGGAAACGAGAATGTGGATGCTTTAGCAAAGAAGGGCAGCACTGCTACTTACAGACCTGTTACTAAATCTACATATTACTCTGTGAAGAGATTGATTAAATCTACATACTTAGACTTCAACAAACAAAATTTGATAACACAATCTCAAGGGAAAAAATGGAACTCTCTGCATCAAAATCCACAGTTAATTCCCGATTTACCACGAAAATCGTCTGTAGCTGCATTTAGATTGGCAACAGGCCATGATTGTTTGGCCAAACACCTGCATAGAATTGGAATATATCAGTCCCCTAACTGCCCATTGTGCAATTCAAACCAAGAAATGGATTCGGAACACCTCAAAATCTGTGCTTCAGTGGCTAGTCATGATAATATCTTTGAAAAATATTGGAGTGCAAGAGGTCAAATGACTTTATTGTCAAATGCCTGGCATTAGAAAACAACAACAACAACAACATATTGTTTTCATTGTTCTTTATAAAGCAATTTCTCCTCGGGGTTTTGGCTGACCCTGCTTGGTAGTTTGTGTTGGTCTTAGAGCTTGGTAGTCTAAAGGTTAAATGCAACAGACTTATGTCAGTAGATTTACTGGCATGTAAAAGAACTCCTATGGAACAAAAATTCCGACACACTGGCAATGCTGATATAACCTCTGCAGTTGCGCCCAGGTTTCTGAAGCATATGTCAATACTGGCTTGAAATATGTTTTATACATTGCCATTATACTCTTTATGGGTACATCTTTATTCCAAATTAAATGTTTTATTAAATTGTATACATTTGAACTTTTCTGTATTCTTTTGCTAATTTCATGCTGTATTTTTCCATTTGAAGAAATTTCTGTTCCTAAATAATTAAACTTCTCTACCTTTTGCAAATCTGTGCCAGATAACTTATTATTTCAGTCTTCACTCCGTGTTCTTGATATTTTCATAACTATTGTTTTCTCAATGTTCATTTTTAAGTTAAACTCTTCTGCTACTGTCTTCCAATACACAAATCTTTGTTCTAAGTAATTTACAATTCGAGGTATGTATATAAAAATTTTCTTGATGAGAGTATGTAAATAAACAGTGATTTTATTAGTAAGTTTGGGGACTCTAGCTAGTGAATCACTGTGTAGAATATAGAATATTGTACAGACTGTCATCTGTCTCTTACTGACAGGGATTGTCCTGGAATGGAATACTGTCGGGACATTGATAGCAATGTTCCACAATTTTCTGTCGAATTCTCCCAAAATCACCTAAATATGGAAAATTCCAGAAAAAAATTATCAAGCAGTACTGTGTACATAAAAATGTTTAAACTCTGCTTAGGAAAGTGAATAATACCAAAAGCATAATTTATCCTTGAATACAGAGTTGAATTTAACCTGGGTGGTTAAACAATTTTCAGCTACAACGTAAACACGCCTACTTAATACAATAATACGTTCATTTCATTCATCCATTTTGCAATGAAATGTCCTTTCTTTCTTCTATTGTTTTACCTCTTCTTTTCAATACTGACTTACAATCTAATGTAGTGTAAGGGAAGATATATCTCTGAACCAGCACTGAAGAAAAACTCACACTGTGGCCCTTCCTGATATGTGGTTCGCACGGTATGGGGCCACCACTAAGACAACACGAGATAGTACATGTTAAAGAACAAACATCCACTCCCATGGATGGACTGCCATGCCAGGAATCAAACCACAGATTGCTTGGATGGTAAGTGCATACATTATCCATACATTCTTGTGTTGTAACAGGATAGGAAGGAAAACCAAGACTAGTGAGTAAGCACAATCAAGTATGTTTGATTTCTTATAATCAAGTATCTAGGTGATGCCAAGGTTCAGAACTGTATCTCTCTTGTTTCAGAATGCAATATGTAAATATAAAAATATTAGTCTTTATTAAACACAATGTGTACAACTTTTTAGCCATTATTTTTTTTGTTTTGGAGGCCTGGCTCA
The DNA here is from genome assembly GCF_040183065.1 of Periplaneta americana. Taxonomy (NCBI): domain Eukaryota; kingdom Metazoa; phylum Arthropoda; class Insecta; order Blattodea; family Blattidae; genus Periplaneta; species Periplaneta americana. Next base: position 133,637,331 of record NC_091117.1, on the reverse strand, counting down.
GGATCACGCAAAGTGAGGGTGATTGTGGAGTATGGTGGAATGATGATGATAATGGTGAGAGGAAATGAGAGAACCCCGAGAAAAACCCGTGCCTGCTTTGTCTATCACAAATTCCTTCGCGACTCAGGCAATCCCAGGCAACCACAGTGGAAAGCAGAGAGGCTAGCCACTCTGCCACAGGCAATAATATATAAGTATAAGCAACCTAGGCCTACTCAAGGATATGAATAAAAATTCATGACACTGTGTTTGAGGTACTATGGCAATAACAATACTCATAGTATCTACAAGCATTAGAAAACAATAAGATTCTTCCTGTTGCAAGCTCATTTCTCTCACTCTGTTGTGTGTGGCAGAAGTAGTTACAATAATTGTACAGAGTAAACAGTTTGAGCTAAAATTATTATTATTTTATTTATTTTTTTATGAGTCTAAGAAACTTGTTCCCTCTAAAGCTGGTAATTCTTATGCCCAAGCACCAATTGTTTGCCTCAACAGTAGGAGGCATAAAAATCTCTAAGCAATGTTGAATGTCTAGGTTCACTGCCTTTGAAGGTCATATGCAGGAGATTTGCAGTCAAATATAGCATATCAAATGCTGAGTATATGACTCGTCACAGCACTGAAGATTATTTTTCCCATTACTAGTCTAAATAAAGGCATTATAATCATGCACTTTAAACAAAATAAATATTTTACTCAACATAAGAATGAGGGTGCTATAAACTCAATAGCACATAAGAGTTGTTGCCAATATTGTAAATGTGTCAGGTTTCCTGTTCGTCATTTTCTATACTTACACACATTTTCCGAACTGGTAATTCATCCTGTGATTCTGGAAGTAATTCCTTCAGGGGCTTGTACCTGCGATCCAGGCCCATGTATAGAGATGCATATTTTTTCACTGTTGATATGAAAGTTCTGTTTTATTACAAACTTCTCGCTCAGTTAATGACATATTATATTAGCTAAAATTACAAACAAAAAATTGTACAGTAATCAGTATACTGATGGAAAAATGAATTCAATGGTCATAACTGACTGATCAAGTGATTATTTCATCGAACTCGACTAAACTTTGATAGGTCTGTATCAATCTTCAATCCAAATATCCACTTGAATATGATAACATTATTATCAAATATGTGAAAAATTCTAGCAACTATTTAATTAGTATAAAGAGAGACATTATTCTTCTATATTTTTCAATTTTGTAGTAAATGTTATATGAAAAACAAGTTTCTATTCCTCTATATTGTTTCAAAGTAAATAAAAGAAGGTCAACACGAAAAGTTCATCATCAACATAGTGCATCCACGGTAAAGAACACTTTCCTGGTCATTGTCCCAGTCACTACTTCTGTGCTCTACCGCAATCTCTCGGCAGATGGGGACACATGTTGGCTGTATTTTGATAACATACAACAGGAGTACATACCATACCTCAGTTCTTTCGTCAGAAGACAAAAGTGCCAAAACACAGACTTTTATAATGAAGAATCGGTAGAACAAAGAAAAATTATCTCCAGCACTGGGACTCGAACCCAGGTTTCCAGCTTTACGTGCTGGTGCTTTACCCACTAAGCCACACTGGATTCAGGTCCCAATTCTAGATTGAATCCCTCTCATTTTTAAGTTCAACCTACTGTGTTCTCCTTTGTTGGCCTACCCTCATGTACCATGTCACAATATGTGTGACAGTAGACACAATATCCAACCACAAGTACAGAGGTGCACTCATTACGAGTGATTAAGTGGCTGGGGTCCGACAACATGGTGCCATCTTGAATCACAAAGTGATTACTTATGCTTTATCATATTACTATGATGTAATGAAGTGCATACTGAGTTTCAGTGCAGTAATTCTGCGTTTCCATATGATGAAGAATTGGTAGAACAGAGAATTATCTCCAGCACCAGGACTCGAACTTGGGTTTCCAGTTTTACATGCTGGTGTTTTTTATCCACTAAGCCACACTGGATTCAAGTCCCGATGCCAGATTTAATCCCTCTCATTATTAAGTTCTACCTACTATGTTCCCTTTGTTGGCCTGCCATCATGTACTGTGTCACAGTATGTGTAACAGTAGACACAATGTCCAACTACAAGTACAGAGATGCACTCATTACGAGTGGCTGGCATCCAACGGAACATAGTCCTGTCTGGAATCACAAAGTAATTACTTACGCTTTATCATCTATTATCTACCAACGGGGTGAGGGGGTAGAGAGAGTCAACACACAGTAGATAGAGAGAGCAGCTGCCATGCGAGAAGCTGTGAGAGTAGGGATGTTCCCCTACCGCTGTTCTGTTCTTTCAGAACCAGCCATTAAAACTTAACATGTTATGCTTATTACTGAGACAACCTGCTATCAAACAGAAGGATAATGGGCCAACATTGAGGATAAGTTTAGGTACTGGTAGGTTTTTATGAAGAGACAGCTTAGTGACATGTAGCCACATTTCAGTGACAAGGTTAGACAAGGTTTGATGAGGACTTATGTGCTTCGAGTAAAAATGATACAAATGAATGTCAGGCCAATCATCCCTCTACTCCTTGATACTTCTTAATATCAACTATGATTTTGAAATCCAGTTCTTTCCTTAACATACTTCATTCACTTCATTTATTTCTTTTACAAGATATCTCATTCACAATTACAGCATTTAAATGGAACCTGTAATTGCAATATTTAAAAATACGGCCTCTATGGCTATAGGCCTATAATTCCTTATTAATTAATTATTCTAAACTTTACCATATACATACAACTTAGAACAATACAAACAAGAGTGATTCCTTAATAAATTTACTTCATACAAAACTTACTTTCTGATATTGTTATGTCATTTGCACTTAAAAACTGGCTGTTGTAAATACAATAATTAGTCTCTTTTCCTGCGGTATCAGCTGCTGTAGAAGAGCTCATTGTAATGATCTTGCTACTACATGTTCTAAGAGCACATCTAGAGACGTAAAAGCCATAGAATTACATGTATGCATTTGTTCAGCTCATGTAAAATATTTAAAAACAAAATTTATAAGTAGGCCTATGGTATGACAATAGCAGCCACATATGCACTTTTTCAATCGTGAAACAAGTGTGCAGGTATAGGGTACTCCTAATTATTATTTAGAAAAGGCAGTGTGCATGTAGAATAAATTAAAACGTACTATATTTCTACCATTGATATGAAATGCAGCACCTGAAATGTGTCTATAGCTTAATTGGTATTTTTTTTTATACTGGTACTGGTACTTACAGCTTCATTTTACTTGTATTCCTTCACAGTATTAAATTCCTAATTATGTGTTTTCCTATAACAAAAGGCATATTGTAATTTTATTAACGTGATTACAACTGATTACAGAAAACAAATATAATAATTTATTTGCAAAATGAAAAGATTGTGTATAATTTCTAACTAAAAAAGCAAGATGAGTGCAGCCATTGCAATTTTATTTTTAACGTGACAAGTTTACTGCATTTATGTATTACTTATTTTGTTAGCATTGATAGACATATATATTTACAAACTATTTGATACACCCAACATTGCACATGTGGGCATAGTCCAGGATCTACCATGGTTACTAGTCAAAACAAAATAACAAATGAAGAACCATGATTAGACCCAGATCACACACGCACGCACACACATAATCCAGTCCCTACCATCATAGCCCACCTCCCTCAAATCTATTTTAATATTATCCTCCCACCTACGTATATATATACACACACATATATATGATCTAGGGTTTAGACCAATGACCAACATAACAAAGAGTGTAAACATTTTGATTTGTGATAAAACATTTCACAAATATTATTTACATAGCCTACAAAATATATGTCATGGACTATTATTTTATATTTATAAATACAACATGTTTCTCGTTTAATATAGGCCAATGCATATAACGTATTTCATTCTATCCTGGGTCATATATACCCGATTGCTCGGCCTTATAGGCTTTGACGGTAACAACTTTTGTCAGGTTTACTATGCTGCCATCTAGTTGTTACAAAAGGAGTCACGTCATAACTCCCATTTGAATTGCACTAGATCATGTCTGCTAGGCCCGAATGCATTGTACTGCCTTCCTGAGTGGATGTACTTAGACGAGTGTCTCATAAACATCGCTACTGCACCTCTCAATTATACAGTTCGTGTTATTGAGTGTTTTTCTCGTGTTCTTTAATTATTAATTATTATCATTATACTAAATATTATCATGACTGTGCAACATTATAAGTGATTCCACCTACGTTTTGTTTACTTTATTCCGCTTTGGCCGCACTGCCCACTTCCACTCTATGTTTCGTGATAGAAAGAAGATTTAGTTTTTCATCACAAGATTTCAACCACTCACAACTGCTTCCAATATCAACATCCAATACTACGATGTCTTCTTCAGAGGACGATGATTTGCAACTGATACCGCATGTTTCAGGCAATGAAACCATCTTCACGATACAATCATCTAGTCTCAGAAAATTCTCACGAACGTCAACGAAAAACATAATGGACTCGAAAAAACTTCATTTAACTCAACAACATTCCGAAACAACAGTAAAAACAACATTGACTGCAGGAAAAAACAACTCTGAACAGTCAATGAAAAAAGCAAAATTACTCCTACTCAAGAACAAATTGCAAATTCAGATACAATCCAAAACACTTCACAAGAGTCAATTATTCACCCAGATATTAACCTACAGCTCAGGCTCATTACTGGTGGAATCAAAACAACTCCAATAGATTCTATGAGATTCCTCGTTAATATTAACAGCATCAAAATGACAATAGAAGAAAAAGCACTGGTTCAATATGAAAAACTTATTAGATTACCAGGAAACAATTGGCATTCATACAGTCCTCTCTGTAGATTAAAAAGTTTCATAACCATGGTTCAAGAATTAAAATAGAAAATCAATATCCCGAATTTAAAAGAAAACTTACAAAATTAAACCAAACCCTTTAACTCTATTAAATATAGAGTATAATCTAAATTTAACAGAAGAAATACTGAAATCAGAAGTAAACACTGAAATAATGAAATAATTATTTTAGAGACAATTAATATTAGGTATCCTCCACAAAACTGGCTTCAATTATACACTGATGGATCCTTGATCTCCAGAGAACAAGGTGCCGGTGCAGGTGTTAAGTGCTGTCTCTTCTCACTTTATAGATCTCTTGGATATGGAACAATAAGTTTTGATGGAGAAATCATTGCAATAAGTGAAAGTCTTAGGAATCTTCTATGCCACATCAATAAATTTAAGAATGCAGTTATATTGTCAGACTCCAAAGTAGCTATTCTATCAATAGTCTCTAAACGTACACCTTCATCTCAAACAGCAGAAATAACTAAAATGCTCTCTCAATTAATATCACTCAATAAAAGAATTGTATTCCAATGGATACCATCTCATTGTGGAATCCTGGGAAACGAGAATGCGGATCCTTTAGCAAAGAAGGGCAGCACTGCTACTTACAGACCTGTTACTAAATCTACGTATTACTCTGTGAAAAGATTTATTAAATCTACATACTTAGACTTCAACAAACAAAATTTGATAACACAATCTCAAGAGAAAAAATGGAACTCTCTGCATCATATCCACAGTTAATTCCCGATTTACCACGAAAATCGTCTGTAGCTCCATTTAGATAGGCAACAGGCCATGATTGTTTGGCCAAACACCTGCATAGAATTGGAATATATCAGTCCCCTAACTGCACACTGTGCAACTCAAACCAAGAAATGGTTTCGGAACACCTCAAAATCTGTGCTTCAGTGGCTGACCATGATAATATCTTTGAAAAATATTGGAGTGCCAGAGGTCAAATGACTTTATTGTCAAACACCTGGCATTAGAAAACAACAACCATACTGCTGCATTTCTCAACTTCACACAAAACTTTTGTCATTAATAACGAGTAGCACTACCTCTTGCAGTCAGTACTGCTCGACACCTTCTTGGCATTGAAGATATGAGATGAAAGATATCATCTTGACCAATGCTCAGGCAGTGAATTTAGAGACATGTGAACAGCTGATCGAGCATCTCAATATTTTCAATGTCCTCTAGAACTTTCTTTTGAAGGTTATGCCACAAATTATTAATTGGATTAAGATCCAGGGACTGAGCAGGCCACCCTAGAACTTGAATATTGTGTCTTCCCAACAACTGTGTTGTTGTTCTGGCAACATGTGCAGTGGCACTGTCATGCATTAGAAGGAATTCAGGACCAATTTCTTCAGCGATGGGAAAGACTACAGGCTGCAATATCTCTTGAATGTAACAATTTGCTCCTAGTGTTCCTTCAACTAAAACGAGGTGCCATTATTCTTCCCCATAACATGATAGAACCTTCTCGGAATCTATGAACCTCCTGTACATATCTTAAGTCTTTCTGCTTGACCTGGTTGTCTCCATATGCGTATTCTTCTGGAATCTGGATGTAGACCAAAGCGTGATTTATCAGTAAAGAGAACCTGACCTCATTGATCATCTGTCCAATCTTCATGTTGCTGACACCACAAAACACGAGGTTTTCAATTTCCACGTCGAATAGCTGGAAACCTCAATGGGCAACAGGCATTAAGACCTCTCTTGTGCAATCTGTTCCTAATGGTCTGGGTTGATACAACCACATTCCCAACATTCTGCAAAGCACTTCTTAACATGCTTGCAGTTGAAGTCCTTTCTCTCAAGGCTCTTAGACACAGAAATCTGTCTTGTGCGGCAGTTGTAACTCTCGGTTTATCTGGATGTTGTTCTTCTGGAATACCAAATTCACGATATCAACTCCACATTCTGAATATTACGCCTCTTGCAGTTTTCAGAGCCATCGCTGAGTCAGCTTGTGTTCCACCGTTTTCAATTATATCAATTGCTCTAAACATGTCATCGCAGCTTAAATAACGATGCTGAACATTCATTTCTACTATTTTTTAATGTTTCACACTGTTGAAGTTACCCAAATTCTCCGTTACAAATGAACTAATCACCCTATCTAATGCACTAAAATCAAATACCTTACTATAATAATACCGGACAGCTATATACTAGCAGCATTGACATGAGTGCGAAATATCGCAGACTTGACATCTAGTGGAGCAGCATGGAATTACATCCACACATACAAATATTAACATAGTGGAAATTGGACTATTGTTTAAAACGTGAGGTACTAATGTAGAATAATATACGAGACACTTAAGAAATGTTGAATAGTGCCATATTTAATGTAACATTATTTTATATCAAAGCTGCATATTATGAGAAATATTGCATGCTTCATATTATTTTCCGTAATTAATTGTTACATATTTTTTCTTTGCTTTAGTGAGACAAAAGTAATCCTGAATTAAGAATGAATTTACAATAACGCTTTATATACCCATTGCTGACAACTGCAAAGATAAAGATAGTAATAATCTGATGCTTGTAATAATTAGTAAAGGTATGTGGACAACAATAAAAATTAATTTGCTAAAACTTTACAATTTCCAATATATTTTTCTAGCCATTTATTAGGCCTAAATGAAAAAGCCAATTTTTATTGTCCTATCAACACAGAGACAAAGGCCTACTAAAGAATTTTGTTGACTCGCGTTTTATGAACTCTCGGAAATCGAAAGTACGATTTGGAGCAATTTGTAATGCTGTAATTGTAGCAATTAGACAGCACATATACACCCTGACATTTTAACACAGCACTAATTATTAAAATTATTAACTAGCCCAGCGACAATATACAGTTGATTACAGCTTGTTTCGCGAGTATCTCCACACTGGCCGCCTAGGTAGCAGCACCAGCGTCGTTTGCTCGCAGAACTGCTAGCTGCACGGTATTATGAGGGGGATCCAGGAAATAACAACCGTTTTGTTGTAATAATTAAAAAAAAAAATATTTATTTGAAAAAACAAAGTCTGTCACATAACTGAAGCTTCCTTTACTTCTCTACATAATCACCACCTACATTTAAACATTTGTCGTATCTGTTCACTAGCTTTAGAATTCCTGTGTTATACTCCTCTGTCGCCAGTTCATTAAGCCAGGTGTTCACTGTCTTCTTCAACTATTCATCACTTCCAAAACGCGTACCACCCAGAAAGTCTTTCAGCTTAGTGAAAAGGTGAAAATCGCTAGGAGCAAGGTCTGGACTATAGGGCGGATGATCAAAGATTTCCCAACCGAATTGATCCAGCAATTCTCGAGTTGAAGCAGCAGTGTGCGGGTGGGCGTTGTCGTGAAGAAGCACAACTCCTCTCGAAAGCATTCCTCGCCTCTTGTTTTGGATGGCTCGCCGTAGTTTTCGTAAAGTCTCACAATAACGATTTGCATTGATTGTAGTGCCTTTTGGCATGAAATCCAGCAAAAGAACACCTTTGCGATCCCAAAAGACAGTAGCCATGACTTTCTGTGTTGAGAGAGTCTGTTTGAATTTTCTCGGTTTCTTGGATGATGAGGGATGATGCCACTGACGTGATTGGCGCTTGGTCTCTGGGGTGTTGTGAGACACCCAGGTCTCATCACCAGTCACAATTTGATCAAGAAAGGCGTCTCCATCTGTGTGATATCGCATCAAGGATGTCAATGCTGAGGCCATTCTCTGAGTTTTGTGTTGGTCACTCAGTTGCTGTGAAACCCATTGTGCACAGATTTTGTGGTAGCCAAGATGTTGCGACACAATTTCACCAAGCAAAGAACGAGAAATGTCAGGAAAGGCAATATGCAATTCGTCGAGTGATGTGCGCCTGTCTTGCAAGATTCTGTCGTTCACTTTAGTCTTCTGTGATGAGTGATGGGCGTCTGAGTCGAGTTTCATCGTCGACATTTGTTCGCCCATTGTTGAACATTTCGCACCATTTTCTCACATTTCTTTCATTCATTACAGTATCACCATACACTTCTTTCAATTGCCGGTAAATTTCTGCAGGTTTCAAATGTCGGGCATTCAAAAATCGAATCACACTCCTCACCTCACAGTCGGTGGGATTATCAATCACGTCGTTCATTTTGAAGTAACACAAAATGCACAATGGCGACTTGTTGCAACCAGTACTCGCAACATTATGAGAACACATGTTAAGGAAGCCAGTTGACCTTCAAACAAGGAAGGGGAGTCAGCTGTGTGGCGGGTATGCGCGAACGGTCGTTATTTCCTGGATCCCCCTGGTATTATTGTAAGGTATTTGCTAAAATAAGAAATTCCAATAGATATTTGATAGCTGTCTCAACCAGGGTTTAATAATCGACCTCCTAATCAATTCTAAATGAATATTTATATTTAATTCAATTTTTTCTTTAATAAAAACCATAGTTAGGTAGGCTATTATTGAAAAATTTATTGGAAATGCAACAAACAATTTAGGCTACAAAACAAATTACATTTTATAAAGAATATAAATGATGATTAATTATGCAAATCAATGACTTCAGTGCAGTGGAGGATATCATGTCCAGGGTGCTGTCAGGCACTTTTAATTTTCGGAAGACTTCTAAGGACTCCCATGGGATTGTGCCTCTAGCCCCAATCATAATTCCTGTAACGTCCCATGTCTTGATGTTATATTTGATCCCCAAATCGCTGTAGCATGGCAGATAAATTGCCTGTTTTTCTTTCCAGACTTCTCTAGGTTGTTCCTCGCTGTTCTCAAAACGGACTGTGGGATTGAGAATGAATGCACATTTTTTTTTTTTTTGGTCTATAACAATGATTATGCTGTTCGAGTTGAACCATCAGCAGAAAGACACCCAATTTCCTCGTACACTTCATACTTATCAGCCCGGCAAAGTTCATTGGCAATCATGGAGGGAATTTTATTATGACGGTCAATTCTCAGTAATACTCCCTTCCGGCAAAAACCCAGTACATGGGCTAAAGTTTCTTGCTCATCGCATCTTCTGCAATGGGTAGTACCAAGGCTTCTGCTTGGGAGGGTTCTGACTGGAAAAACGTTCCAGCTCATTTTGATCGCTTCAGTCCATTGGCTGCAGGAGAGACCCTTCTTGTTGGAAACCATGCATTCTCTTTCTTCCAGTGGGAATAAAATGTGACACCTTTCCCTTTTCCAGTAAGTTCACTCCATTTCTTAAAGGAGTCTTCACGAAGTGTTCTCCTCGAACATTTTTGACGAAATCATGAACTTGGTCTGGCTGAAGGGGTAAATGACTAATACTCAGATCAATTTCGTCTTGAAGGTTTTGGGTAGCAGCAATATAAGGATTGCTTTCATCCAGAAGCAGCCAACATACATTTATGTGTTGAAGAAATGCTTCCCACTGAGCTCTGAAAACTCCTAGACCTCTTAACTTTCGCGGTGCATATATCATGGCATCAGGATTTCTTTAACAGAACTACGGATAATTTTATCGATGTCAGCTAGAAACTTTGCAGTTAGATCTTTCAATGGTGCACACTGCAGGGTATATATGATCTGCGGCCAGGTATACTGATTAATGATGTTTAACTTTTGTTCAGGAATCTGCAAGGCGGATGACACAAGTTGGTTCAGGTTTGTAGCATGTTGAGCAATAACTTCAGAAGTGTTAAATTTTATTTCATCATTGAAGTTAATCTCTAGATATTTAATCGTTTCGTGAGGGGTAATGCAATGGAATTCATTGCCATCAGCAGTAGTAAGAGGATGGGAACTAAGCTAACCCCTGTGAAGCGAAATTACGTTACTTTTACTAGTATTTATGTCTAGACCTATTTTTGCTAGAGAGCTCATGACTAGCATTATAAGATGTTTAGCTGCATCTTCATCTTTACATACAAGGACCAAATCACCCGCTAAAGTGAGGATCGATATGTTTTCCATTTGAGGAATTACATTATAACCATATTCTTCTGTGATCTGACTCTCACTTAATTCATTTAATAGGAAATCTAAGGCCAGATTAAAAAGGATAGGGGAGAGGGGGGCTCCTTGGGTCACTACTTTTTTCATTGGAATTTGTTGACTTTTTGTGGTTCTATTTATATATATGCTAGTTGAATTTTCCTGAAGAAGGGTGGTGACAAGAGCCTTCAGTTTGGGAGGAATAGGAAACTTGTAAAGGCTTTTTTCAATATGAGCATGAGAGACATCGAATGCTTTAGAAATATCAAGCATAATGATACATCAGTCTTTCTTGTTCAGTTTAGAGTCCTTCCAGACAACCATTCAAAATTGATGAATTGATAACACTCCAGGACTGGACATGAACCCGCGCTGATTCATGGTGAGTTCAAGGTATGATCGGAGTTTTTTATCAATTATTCTTTCGATTATTCTGCGAAGTAATGAAAAGATAGTTATAGGCCCCCAGTTATTGATATTATCAGGATTACCATTCTTGTAAATGAGAATGGTTTTAGCACATCTTAAACAGGATGGAACATGGCCCCATCGAAGCATATAGGAAGCAATATATGAGATGGTTTTGTAAGCTCTAAGATCTTTTATAACTTTCATCCGTATACCGTCTTCGCCAGGAGCAGTGTCAATTTTGATACCCTTGCAAGCATTAATTACTTCAATATCTTTCACTATTACATTCTCTGATTCAAATAGGAACGGAATCATGGCTTTCCAGCGAAGTAACAGACTCAGAAGTATTTAGAAACGATTATGTAACATACAGACGCGACCGTGTAGGAACAGGGGGAAGAGTTTTTATATGTGCCTGCAGAGCGCTGAAACTTTTAAAGACTGGAGTTGGAAATGTTGGGTGTAGACATAGCGGATGATTATTCACGAAACCCACTCGTATTACACATCATCGGTTTATACAGGGCTCCGAAAGAAGGCTTGAACATAGTGTGTAAAATAAGAGATATGTTGGAAAATAGAAACATTTGCGGCCAATATGTTATCGTCATGGGAGACCTAAACTTGCCCCAGGTAAACTGGCAGGGTACAATAGAGGGAGGGATGGGTCAAACCCAGTCATTAGTAAACTCACTCATCTGGAAACACAACTTAATACAAGTAACAGATAGGACAAACACAGGGAGATTCCTTACTAGACATATTTCTTTTAAGACCCTCAGAAATAGTAACAGGTACTGAAGTAATTGCAAGTATTAGTGACCACGACGCGGTAATTCTTGAAATATTATGGAATGCTAAGTATAAGCAAAGTGGAACAAAGAACAAAAATATCTTGCAATATAACAAAGCAGACAGAGAAGGCTTCCAAAATTATCTTAGAGAAAAGTACTCATCATGGGTAGTAAAAGGCAGTAGTGTAGAAGAATGCTGGGCGGAATTCAAGCAGATTATATTAACAGGAATAATCATTCATTCATTCATTCATTTATTTTATTCCATAAATCTTACATGAGCAATGAAGCTTTAAGATGTGGAACAAGTCAAAATTTTACAATATTACAATTACAATTTTTACAAATTTTTATAGTTTTACAATTTAGTAATTTTCTACGATTTTTACAATTTTGTGCAATTTTTTACATTTTGGCAAGATGTAGTGAGATGAGGTGAGGTCCGAGGATTCGCCAAAATATTACCCGGCATTTCATCATTTAAATACTTGTCTACAAAATGAATCTTGGGAAAATGTATATAGTGCTGATACCATTGATATTAGTACTAAATTTAATGCATTTTTCACTTCATTTACGAATTATTTCAATGAATGTTTTCCAGTCAAGGTGGTGAAAAAATGTAAAAGTAAAAACATGTGGATAACTCAGGGAATTAAAATATCATGTGCTACAAAAAGGAATCTATATTTAATGAGCAGGAATAGTGACGATCCTCATGATCTTAATTACTACAAGAATTACTGTAAAACTTTGACAAAAGTTATAAAAGATGCAAAGAAAATGTATCTGAATGAAAAAATACAAAATTCAGATAATAAGATTAAAACTATTTGGGATATTATTAAAAATTAAACTAATCGATATTCAAAGAATGAAAATATTACTTGCATTAAAATCAATGATAGTAAAATAGATAACCCAAAATCAATTGCAAATCATTTTAACGACTTCTATATAAATATTATTCAGAACTTAAACATTCAAGATTGTGCAGAAGATGCTGCACTTGGTTACCTAACTGATGCATTTAACACTGAGTTTTTAGGTCTCAAATTTATTCCAACTACCACAGCAGAAATCATGCATGTGACAAAACAACTAAAAACAAAATATTCCTCTGGATATGATGAAATTCCAAGTAAAGTTCTGAAAGCTTGTTCTGAAATATTATCCCCTCCGTTAAGCTATCTATGCAATTTGTCAATGCAATGTAGTATTTTTCCAAAAAGACTCAAAAAAGGGAGATAAATGTACCATTGCTAATTATAGACCCATATCATTATTAACAACATTCTCAAAAGTGTTTGAGAAAGTTATGTATAATAGATTATATCATTACCTGGAGTCCAACAATATATTAGTTTTAGAACAGTTTGGATTTAGAAAACAAAAATCGACAGAGAATGCTGCTTTTAGTTTGGTGGATGAAATACTAAATTCATTAAATTCGAAACTACATGTAGGTGGGATTTTTTGTGACTTGGCTAAAGCATTTGACTGTGTAGACCATAGTATATTAGTAAAAAAATTGAAGTTTTATGGTATTAAAGATGAGACGTTGGGTTGGTTTACATCGTACTTATCAAATAGAAAACAAAAAGTAGAAATAAATGTACCAAATAGTCATAAAGTTACTTATTCAGAATTTAGAAATATTAAACATGGTGTTCCGCAGGGGTCAATTATCCCGGTTAAACGTTTATCAAACAATCCTGACCCCGAATATTATAATAATTACATACAGAAACTTAAAAGAAAACTAAGGAAATCCTACAGCCAGTGCAAGGAAAGCTTTGTAAAACAAACAAGATTCAAACAACTATCGAAAGAACTGCTTAATGCGAAGAAGATAGCGCAGGAAAATTACTTAAGGGAACAAGGTAGTGTGAACGTCTAGCTGTCACACATTTTGGAAAGAAAATTTCTATTACTCACAAGGTTCTCAATGAATTTGCATGTAAATTTTACCATATATACACAATGCCTTGGAGATTATTTGTGTTTTTAGTTTGTCTTGCTATCTATTGTATTTGATTTTATAAAAATTATTATGTGATAAAAATTATCGAAATTTTTATCTAAAACAGTGGTATCTTCATGTACGTTTTTCTCAGAAGTGACATGCAGTACAGGATTAAATTTTTTTGTACATGTTCATTATATACTTTTTTACTTTGTCTGCCACAAAGATGTTGTTAGGACTACCAGGTTAGGAGAAATAAATTTATTCACATTTAAGAAATTAAAAACCATTTTTGCTCTAATTTTTCCAATGGTAATGTGTCACTAAAAACCAAAATTATCATTATATTCTTATGTCTTATGGCGGATAAAGTTCAAAACTATATATGAAAGAAGTGTGCAAAATTTCAGATTTTTAGCTCCAATAGTTCTTGAGAAAAAGGAACATATGTGTCAAAAAATTTAGATTTGAGAAAAATGGGTTTAAAGTTAGTGATAACAAATTGTACCTCACATCAATGCATTCCAGGATCATAATCATCTGCTTCTTCACGAGCCGACTCTTTCTGCTTCTCAGCATTCCTTCTTGTGGTCCTGGCTTCCTTCGTGGATGACTGGGCAGCTCGTTGTGCATGATAAACCCGTTTGTTGTCGATGCGACATAGTGCTCTCTCTGTGTTGAAACCTGGTTTTAGGCCCATTTCATTCAAAACCAGCAATCTACGTGCAGCACCATTATTGAATGTGATCACGGCATCATGCACAGCAATCCAAATTGTCTGATGTCCCACAAATACTGTTTTTGGTGCTCGCTCCCAGATTAAGTTGTTAAAACTTTCATTTTGGTTCTGTGTCTGGCCATGTAAACACTTTCTGAGTAGGTTAACATCTGACAGATCTTTATACACTGGTTTTATGGTCTCCAATACTGCATTAGGAAGAGAATGCTTGTGGTGGTATGCCTCTCCAGAAGCTGCAGCCTTCTGAAATCCACACCATGAGTCGGGTCCTTTCGGGCAGAGTTGGTGTTGAGGTCTGTTATCGGTTGAAGCCTTATGGAGGAATGATGCCCACACTGCTGATGTCATTTCATTGAGACTGTTTGTGTTACGTCTAATAGCCAGGCCATAATAAGTCTGAAGTTTGTCTATTTCAGCCTCAGTTAGTCGGCCTGGTCCACCAAGACTCTTTCCGTCAGAAAGTTTTTTCCCCTTCATTTCTTTCTTGAGGTTTCTCAACCTTCTCCCCATTCTCTTTTGCATGTGGCCCACACACTCTAGCTTTTCAATAGCTACATCTCCATAAGGCTTACTCTCACAAACAGTCTTGTAGGCCTTAGAGTCTCCATCGCCCAAATAGTTTACATACCTGACACCGCGGTCTCCTAAAGAGCGCTGGAAAATTTCTTTAGCACCCTCTGCCTCCATGGCTCCACTTGACCCGTCATGATTCTTGACACACTTGTGACCTTCTATATTAGTGCTGCAGCCCCTACAGTGGTTGGATAATACTTCCACATCCAATACCTTGCCCGTAGCAAGGGACGTTGCTGCTACGACACCATGATGAGACAAATGTCCCCTACGTTGCCATGTTCCATCGATAGCCACTGTCAGGTCACCATTTCCTCCATTTGCTCTCTTGGCTTCCATGGCAGCATTCATCATTGAACCCTTGGAAACTTCTCTCAAGTTTCTTTCCAAGAATTCAGTGTAGTCACTAAATTTAGTAGGTGGAGGAGGGAGGTTGAGCATGCCACACAGGAGTTCACCACATTTCTTCCCTTTGCCTATAGATCGGAGACCATATACAAGTCTGACATTAATATCATAGTATTTGTGCCTCGTGCATACTGAAGTTCTTGATGTGTTGGCAGCATCACACTTCTTGCACTTCATAACAATCTGGGAGCAGAGACCCAATCTACCACTAATATTTTCCTCTATATACAATGAGTCTGAAGACTTACAGTATTTACAGATAGTGTTTTTATTCACAAAAGATGAAAGTAAGTCAACACTAATAATAATATTTACATCATTAGGCATACTATTTTCACTATTATTACTATTTACACTGTCACTATCATTATGTACAACTGCTTCACTTAGTTTCCTCTTGGAAGCACTAACCACACACTCTGTAACACTATGGTCAACACGTGGAGTTCGGAGGTTAGACTGCACATTGTTTTTGGTATGTTGATTACCATGAAATCTGTGTTTTTTGTACACTCTCGTACTTCTCGGCATGTTGTAGAAATGAAATCAAACTATAATGAACTCCAAAATTTTCACTGAGTCTGCTAAACTTTTCACTATTATCCACAAGAAAAAATGCTCACATTCCTTTCCACACAACAACAGAGAAAGAACAAAGCAGCGTCACGAAGCTGCAGTGCAGCCACTAACTTTCCAGCACAAAATAACATTTACCTGCGGTTTTTATCACCTCTGGAAGCAAAGAAATACATGTACCAAGAAGGGGGTGTGGCACTCCAAGTTTAAAGGGATGCACTGTCATATTTAAAATGGCATTTAAATTGCCATAAATTGTCGTATCACTATAAACCTATATATTTTCTTAATCAGGAGAGATTGGAGAATTTAACTACTCTAACATTAAAAAATGCCATTTTTGACCATTTCATACTACCTTGTCCCCTTAAATAAACTTTTCAAAGGTGAACAAAACAGGTGGGGGGAATTTTAAAAATATGTGAAGAGATGACGCAAGGAAAACTATTCGAGCCTCCCTCTAAAGAATAACCTCAATGAATTTTTTGTACAGGACAGAGAAAAAGCAGAAAAACTAAATTCCTTTTATGCCACTGTTTTTTGGGATGAGGGCAATAATACCTAACTTAGCTTCTGTGGAAAATACGGATCAGTTTTCTATCAAGCCTAGGGACATAAGGAGATGGATCTCTAATTTGAAAACTCATAAATCAGTAGGACCTGATGGTATCGCCGGAGACATGTTAAAATTGGGAGGGGAAGCCATGATTCCCTCTCTAGTTCGTATATTTGAAATATCAATAAATAATGGTACTGTCCTGCGAGATTGGAAAGATACAATAATGGTGCCAATTTATAAGTCAGGGTCTCGCTCAGAAACAAAAAATTACAGACAAGTCAAAGTCAGCCTCACCTCTATGGTTTACAAACAGATGGAACACTTGATTTCAGCATACCTAAGGCAGCATTGGAATGATTTAAATTGGTTACATAATTGTCAGCGTGGGTTTTGGAGGGGGCTACTCATGTGAGAGTCAATTAGTAACTGTATGTCAGGATTTAGCAGACGGAATAGATTCAAATAGCCAAATAGATGCAGTGATTATTGACTTTAAACACGCATTCGATGTAGTCCCATTTGACATACTGTTGGTTAAACTACAATCAACGGGGGTTGACTTCAAAGTACTCCAATGGATCAAGGAATTTTTAACTTGTCGCACCCAGAGAGTACGGGTGGGGGAGGAATTATCGAGCCCAATAGAAATTACTTCCGGGGTCCCGCAGGGGAGTGTCTTGGGACCCCTTCTATTCCTTGCTTTTGTAAATGATCTGCCAGTTAACATCTTGTCCAGGGTTCGCTTATTCGCGGATGATTGTATCGTATATAGGGAAATAAAAAGTCATGAGGATACTACTCTCCTTCAGAATGTCCTCAATAGAATAAACGATTGGGCAATGGCCAACAAAATGAAAATAAATTCTCTAAAGAGCAAAGCCATTAGCTTTACAAGAAAAAGAAATAAAATAATCGCATCGTATATGTTAGGGGGTGAAACCATTCTGGAAGTTAAAAAATGTAAATATCTAGGAATAACATTTAGCAGCAATCTCGGCTGGGGGGAACACGTTACTGACACAGGGGGAAAGGCATGGAGGGCATTACACTTTGTGATGAGGGTACTAAGAAAAGGCTCTGATAAATCCAAAGAGATTGCATATAAATCACTAGTTCGTCCAGTAACGGAATATGGTGCTGCATGTTGGGATCCTTACAGATTAGAACATATTAAGACACTGGAAAAGATTAAAAAATGGGCTCTCAAGTGTTGTCGTAATAATTTACCATTAAAATGGGACACACTCACGGACCGGAGAACGCGAATTCGATTATGAGCAATGTTCAAAACATACAGAGGTGAGCCTGCCTGGAGAGAAATAAAAAATAGGTTTCAGCCGCCAAATTTACTCTTCAAGGAATGACCACTCATATAAATTGAGGAAAAGAAGACAGAGGACGGACACTGGAAAGTTTTCTTTTCTCAATCGTACTGGAATGCTTTACCTGCAGACTTACTAAAGGCTTTACCAATAACCAAAAATGTATTTAAAAATAGGCTTTAAAGACTTTACTAATAGACGGTAGTACATTATACACATGATTTAAAGGATGTAATTGATATCTTGTTATTTGAAGTGTTCTATCAGTGAGGAAGTGTGTTGTGTCAGTGAAGTGTGTAGTGTCAGTGAAGTGTGTTTGTGTCAGTGAAGTGGCTGTGCAAAGTATTTGAACAGTGAAATGGTTTTGAAGTGTTAGTGAATTCAGGATAGAGTCAGTGCAGTGAGTGAGTTGACAGCGAAATAAGTGTAGTGCCGAAAGGTACTTGTGCAGGTATAAACCTGTCACACTCGTGGGTCTTAGTTCGAACTTAGGGTTAAGATATAAATTAGATTTACTTTAAATGTTATTTTAAGTGATCATGCTTCATTTAATATAGTAATTTAGGATGCTCCTTGTTATTATCATTATTATTATTAATTGAAAAATGAGTTCTATTCAGTCAATACTTAACATAAAACAATAAAACATGTTATAACAACATTTAAACATGCTGTTATAACATGTTTTATTGTGTTTTATGTTAAGTATTGACTGAATAGAACTCATTTTTCAATTGACATTGAACTTAACGGAACCAATATGCCTTTGAAATTATTATTATTATTATTATTATTATTATTATTTATCATTATTGTTTTTTTATTAGTTGTGTTTATTAGTAATTGTCATTATTGAGTGTAATTAGTTACCACTGCCACCGGTATATACCCATTTGCAGTGTGAATAAATACATACACATACACAAAATTTTCTTCTTTAGTAGCATATTCATAGTCTTCGAGCGAGCAGTTATTACTGACTCCAAACAGATTGTTAAAATGGTCAGAGACAATTGGTTCAACTATCTTGCATTCAACCGAAGTATAAGACATTATGTGCTGAACAACTTTCCTACGCTGAAAATGATAATAGAACTGAGCTAATTCGAAGTTAAATTTATTTTTCCTCCGCTCGACATTTTTACGACTAGTTTTCTTGGGATTATTTGATCCTTTATAAGTCATTCCTCGGGATTATTTTTCCATTTTTGTCGATGTTTGTAATATTTAATGGATGGTTGTTCAAGCCCTTTACATCTACTAATAGCATCCTTTAAAAAGGCGCAATAACTATGTACAGTATCATCAAATACATTATTATAAGGGAGGTCCAAAAGCGCTAGTGATTCAAATTTGTGTTCCCATACCTGAAGGTCAGAGTCTTCATGTGTGTCTGCTGATGGGCAAGTCTCTTGGACGACACAAAGCTGTGAGAGAGATGCTCCTTTTTGGTAGGACTGAGTTATTTTATTCCTGTGTTCTTGAGGATGGGAACGCACTAAATGGTGGTTAATACTCTTAAAGAAACGACCACATAATCACATTTTGTTAACTGCTTAAGCAAATCGTCCTCCTGGTGCAATGACGTCTCTGACATTAGATGTACTGAATGTAAGTTTGGAGCAGAGTCACTTATTTTGTGTGTGTTAGATGTATGCTGAGGCAATATATCAGCATCATCATTATTATTATGACTACGAGCTATATGAAGGTGCAGATCTCGGGCAGTAAATTGCTTATGACATAATTTACATTTAACAGAAGTTGATTTCTTTATCGGATTTATTTCCATTCACTGAAATTTCGGATTATCTTGTCAAATAAAATATGTGATTTCTAACAACAACTCCAACAATAAAATAAATGAAATTTAACTTAGAGTTCGTAAATCTTGATGAAAATTGTATCACTAAAAGAGAAATCAATATAACTGTCCAATTACAGTAAGCCACATTTTACTAATATTTGTAACAAATCATTAGACAATGAACTTCACTTTAGCACAACATATATAATGATATTCATTATTATACCTAGAAAATATCCATAAATATACCACATGAATTACCAAGGCAAGGCCTCCTTGAATGCTTCATAAAACAAAATAATGGTTGCTATGGTGTCTGGTGCATAGATAAATGAATAAAGTCACTTACGTGTACCCAATGCTTAGTACTTATTTGGATTTGGAAAGAATTCTATTAATAAAATCATCTGTTCCTTAGACAATTTTGATGTGTGTACTTACACAGTCTATAGTAAAACGTTAATTAGAATATAATTCATGGAAGTTAATAGACTGAAAGGAGGACATAACAGGTACCTAATGATAAACATTGGAAATGAGAAAGCAATATCGGCCTGTGGGTACTGTAACTAAATTATCTTAATTTAGATTTAGATTAGAGCCTACTGGTATATTGTGTACTTTACAAGAGCAAATTACTTGCCAGCTACACATACACATAAATGATTTAACTATCCTAATAAAGAAATTAAAAAAAAAATTAAAAAAAAAAGAAATAATAATAATAATAATAATAATAATAATAATAATAATAATAATAATAATAATAATAATAATAATAATAATAAAGAATGGACATTTGCAGCCAAACAGACTTATGTGCACTCAAAACTCTGATAGATCATGAAGCCATTCTAAAAGTTATAACTTGATGAAAAATGTGGCTAAAACGAGTCTAGCCCTACTGACAGATAAACAAGTCTGTTACTATAAACCACTGCTCTGAAGAAAGTAGATATCTTTCCTCACCTGTACAGGGTTGCTGTGTGATGTGACAATGACAGGGCTTGCCTCATAATAAAGCCTTCAAACACTTTGTTGTGCAAGTTCCGATCCTAGAGGAGGAAAAAAAAAGTACTGTACATGTTTTATATGACATCTGATTGATAGTGGCTGTTGTCGTAAGTGTAAGCCAAGCAGTGCTTACTTGTATAAAAAACCAATCGCAATGTTTGCAATATGAATATAAAATTTACAACACGTTATACATACTGTATAATATGACTCGTCAGTTCACGACAAATCTGACTTTTGACTAAGACTAACACAATATGAAGAAAATTTTGCCAATATATGAAAATATTTATTTAATATTTCAATGCTACAATATCTTTGTTCCTAAACTATTTGGAGCAGGTTTAACTCATAATTTACAAAATAATTAATACTGTAGTTACCTGAATGTAAGAAAGAGGCAACTCAATTTTTTACAGCAAAGAAAAAAAAAAAAAAAAAAACTTCTTAACATTGGCTACACTTAACACAGGTCACAACATAAGTAACTTTTCTATATTTTCTGACAAAGATTACACCTTCTGTTAAATATTATTTTGTATAATGAAAAGATTACTCCATATCACATGAAGTAATAGGAGCATATTTGTAATGTGCTACAGTTGGTAGGTTAATATTTGTGGTATTTCATTACTCTTATCTTCAAGCACCTTATTAACTTGAGAGTAGAATGGGTGGTTTGAGTTTTTCAAGTTATTTCTGCAAAACATGTCTGTTGTATCCTTATAATATCAGGAAAGTTCGGTTCAGTGGTAGTTATAGAAATATTAATGGAAGGGGGGTAATAGCATAAATAAATGACAAATATTTTTATGAAAGAAGGTATAAAATTTTGCTAAAACATAATGAAATATGACATTTTTTGGTTAACTGCATTCTACACATCGTGCGTGAATCATGAAAATTCTTATTCCCATACTGGTAGTAAGCATGTTTTAGAATATGAAATTTCATTACTGTCACTACTTATGAGACACTTGTTGGTTAAGTTCGAGCCCCTCGTGCATAAAAAAAAAAAAAAAAAAATATCAGGGTCAAGTGATAAACCAACATCAGAAAAAAACCAAATTCCTAGAAAAGTAACAGTAAGGAATATTTATTGACTGGTGTTCGCAAATTCTTTTACCTAATGTATATGGATTTTGTCAGCTGGTACATAATTCATTGTCAATCCTAACTGAAGCCATCATATACTTTGACTTAAGGGGAAGATATTTTTGTGCGTGTTTGCATTTTTTGTGAGATTTTTAGTGTACCTGAAAGATTTTCAGATAAATTCGTTGCCAGTGCTATTGATATTGTATATCATTGTAATTCTAGAGAAACAAGAACCTGTTCATAAAGTTCCTTAGAATGCTTATTAAATCATGTCACTGTTAAATGAGGAAAGCAACTAAGACTAGTAAATGGGAATAACCAAGTAATGCAGATTACTACATACCGGTACTAAAGATTAAGATTACTAAATACTTTTATTGATGTCTCTATCTGATATATGATTACTGTACTCCCTAATACTAACAAGATCTGCACACAGCACTTGCACAGGTGAAAGAGCATCGTCACATTCATGGTCATTTAATTTCCTGTGTTGGCTCAGTACCAGCCAATTTTCGTGCTGGTAGATTCATTGTCATTGTTTTATCGAGCGCATTTACAAATAAATAACAGTACTATACAAATATGGCTTTCAGGTATAGCTCCCTGTAAAGTGGACTTGAATAATTTCAAGGGAAAAATTGTTTTGGGGTCAGGCATCAAACCTGGGACCTTTGGCCAAGTGCACCATCACTCTACTGACTGAGCTACCCAGAAACTCTACCAGACCCCAGCTCAATTATTCCCTTTTTATCCACATACCTCAAGTGGCTTGACAACACGTCAGAAACCCAACACTGAGTACACACTTTCCGTGTGATTCAAACTTGTGGTTTTCTGTTAATAATTCAGACAGAGTCTGGTGGAGTTCCAGGGTAGCTCAGTCGGTAGAGCATTGGCGCGCTCAGCCAAAAGTCCCGGGTTCGATGCCCATACCAGACACAATTTTTCCTTTGAAATTATTCGAGTCACCTTTACCTGAAAGCTGGATTTGTATAATACATGTTACCATTTGTTAACAGAAAACCACAAATTTAAGTCACACACAAAGTGTGCACTCAATGTTAGGTCGCTGACATCTTGTCAACCCACTTGAGGTATGTGGATAAAAAGGGAATAACTGAGCCAGGGTCTGATAGAGCTCAGTCGGTAGAGCCTTGGCGTGCTCAGCCAAAGGTCCCAGGTTCGGTGTCCGGCCCCGGAACAATTTTTCCCTTAAAATTATTCAAATAACAGTACTGTATATCACATCATTTTTCGAAGTTCGAAGTGTGATTCTGTTTTCAAATGCAAAACATTCGCCCTATAGAAATACATTGGCAATCACAGAAGATTATGGTGATGATATTATAAACCAAGCAAGTGTGAGGAAATGCTGATTACTGATTAATATTAATCAAAGAGAATTAAATATTCATGATAATGAGCGACGCTGATATAACCTCTGCAGTTGCGAGCGTCGTTAAATAAAATATAACATAACATTCATGATAATGATCATTCCAGACATCCCTCTCTTGTGACTGAAGAAATGAGTAATTTTCAACAACTGTAACATCTATTTCTTCCTTTCTTCCATGAAGCTATCACGTTCTTGAGAAATTGTTAAGTTGGTAATTATTAATCATGGTAAATATCTTTGGATATCCATTTCTAAAGCTGAAGGTGTGGATAATATTAGTGTAATATTATTGAAGAAAATATTGGACATACTTCTGCCGACATTAACACATATATTCAATGCTTCACTCATAACTTCTACCTACTCGAACCTCTGGAAGAAAGCCTTTATCCGTTTGATCCCCAAAATTAAAACCCCATTATGTGCAAATGATTTCCGTCCAATTAGTATCCTACCTGCTCTATCAAAAGCTCTGGAACGTATTGTTCACAAACAACTAATGGACTATCTAACCGAACATGCCTTATTGGATGAATACCAATCCGGGTTCAGAAATGGACATAGTACGACTACAGCACTACTAAAAGTGAATGAGGATATACGTGAAGCCACGGATGAACGTAAATTAACATTACTGACAATACTTGACTTCAGTAAGGCATTTGATACAGTTGACATGGACCTTCTATTATGTAAATTAAGACTTCTCAATCTTTCTGAAAGTTCTGTTACTTGGTTTGAATCCTACCTTCGTGAACGTCAACAATGTGTCATTCATGCAATTATTCTTCAAAATGGTGTGTCATGAAATCAGGAATTCAACAAAGAACAGTTCTCGGACCTTTACTCTTCATGATCTATATTAATGACGTGACTAGTTTGATAAAACACTGCAGATACCATATGTATGCTGACAACTTGCAAATTTATTTGCATTTCCACCCTGATGAGACTAGTGACGCAGTAAACAAAACAAACGAAGACTTGAATTCGATTTCACTGTGGGCACACAAATTTGGATTAAGGTTAAATCCAGAGAAATCGCAAGCAATCGTAATGGGACATAATCAACTACAAAGCACTCTTGATAGTAGTACTATACCACATATAATATTGAATGGGATTATTGTTAAATACAGTGAAACAGTTAAAAATCTTGGAATTTTTGTGGATAGCGATCTAAATTGGAACACTCAAGTAACACACATTTGCAAAAAAATATTTTCCCAACTTCACTCCTTGTTCCATATAAAAGAATTTCTACCACTTAGTCTAAAAAAGAATCTTATTCAAACGCTTGTAATGCCCCATTTTGATTATTGTGATTCCTTGCTAACTAATGTAAGTTCACTCTTAACTGAGAGACTACAACGTGTTCATAATGTGTGTATACGATTCATCTGCAATACTCGTAAATTTGACCATATAACACCTTCCCTACAGTTACTTTCATGGGTGCGTCTGAAGGAACGAAGAACAATACATTCACTGTCTCCTCTGTTTAGAATCATGCATACTTCTACTCCGAATTATCTGTTATCGCGCTTTCAATTTCTTACAACTCTTCGAAACCGACATCAAGCACTTCTTTCTATCCCTCATCATAGAACGTCTTTATACTCATCTTCCTATACTGTAGAAATAGCTCGCCTCTGGAATTCGTTACCTAATGACGTCAGGGACTGCCGGACTTTATCACAATTCAAAATTAAATTGGAAAATTTTGTCTTAGTTAATGTTTTTAAGTACCTATTGCTAGAACTATTGACTTTGTTTTTTTTTTTCTTTTTCTTTTTAAATCTATATTAAAATTGCAGTTTCTTGTTTATGTTAGTTAATTAGTTAGGATACAATTAATTATGATACTTAATCACTCATTTAAAGTTTGTGTGACTGCAACCTGTGTATATTTTTGTGTGGCTTTGCTTTGTTTATAGTGTTTTTTTCTCTCTCTCTTATTTCTTGTGTAGCTTTACTTTGTATATAGTGTATTTTTTTCTGTTTATTTCTATTATTGTATGGTGTTGCGGAAGAGAAGGCCTGATGGCCTTAACTACACCAGAATAAATAAATAAATAAATAGGTTGTAATGTCGAACTTGGTCCATCCAAGCTGAATTAGAAAGCAGAATCACCCTATGAAATGTACGATCTTTTGCATCAACTGTACTAAGGAATAATTTATGGATCAGGGTCATTTCTTTTTCATCTGGTGTGGACCTCCAGAAGTGAAAGTGTCTGAAAATGAAGTCGCCGATTTCTTCTACCTAGGAATAGAATTTTTATAACAGGTACTGAAACTTAAAACATAATTTAAGTGTTACTGACAGGTACTTCCATAATATTCCCTAGTAGTAAGCACTGATTGTTATTATGGCATTTTCAATTACTCAGGCCTTTGCATCAGCTTCTGGAATTCTAGTGATTTCTTGCGCCATATAATATTCACTATATCGTTCTCATGCTGGTGATCTCTTGGGATAGGTAATATGAAATTGCTAGTGTACCAATGAAAGAAGACGGCTGTGAATTATGGAAGAATGATGCTTTTATGGCCAGAAAACGGTAATACTTCGAGAAAACCTAGATATTATGATGGGGAAGCGCAAGAGATCTTTGAGGTCGTAGTGCAAGGGCAATCATAGCCCTCCCCATTTAAATTCAATTCAGTTCATTCGAGAAAACCTAACTCAAAAAGGTTTCTGTCCACAAATTCCACCAGCAAAGAAAGCTGGTACTCTAGCCATTTAGCTAATGGTGTCCTAAGAAAACATTATGATTATAAAAGCAAGCATTCTAGTTTAAAAAGAGTTGTGAACTGTTTAAGTGTAGGATGCAACATAAATGTAATAGTACCTGAAGTCAGTGCCAATGAAACACAAATAATAGTAATATACGTTACAAGAGCGCTATGTTGACGTTTTCATGTTCGAGGAAAAGATTGAAAAAGCGAAACGTAGTTGCTATAAAATGTTTTCTGTGTTTATTATACTCCAGCAGGCCGTGATATACGTCTGTCTTTTTTTTCCCCCAGTCTATAAATGCGAACTTAAAACAAACGGTAAGGTTATGTAATGATTTATTTTTCATTTTAATATTTTAACAATATTATTTATATAACATATTGCAGTAATAACATCGGCATCTGGAATCTTGTTGATTTTTTCACGGCTTCCTTAATGTTACTTGTATCAGGAATGCAATAAGTTTCGTAGAGTAGTAGAATTTACTTAATTTTTGCAAATATTTAAAAACAATAATTAACATTGCAATTTAGGTGAAATTGCAGTGGTAAGTTTCCAATTTATAATTATTACTATGTTAAACGTCTCTAAAAATAATATGTTAAAAGCCTAAAGCAGTAAAATGAATGTCGCGCTTAAGCGGTAAGAAGAGGGAAATTGTTATGTGTGTTACGTTGGGAATACTGAATGTGGTATTTCACACTTACCCCGTATTGGTTCTGTGCAGAAAACAAGCAAATACCCACGATCTCGCACAAAAATATTTATGTCACGTGCAAGGCATGAATGAGCTCACACTTATACAAGAAAGTTATTTTTATAATCCCTAAAAAAAATCAGATATCTGACTTCTTTCATAAATTATATTGTTCAAGTAAACGAACATGACAAATTCTTGTAAACAATATTCCATTATAGACATTTGCTCACATGTACAAAAGTAATTCCTCAGTTACTACAGCTAAATGATAATGTGTGAAAAGGAGCTAACAGATATCATAGATAGTCTTCTGAATTTAAAATTATTGTAGGTATGTTATGATAAACATTTCCTGAAAGAACATCTGCAAATCTCTTAGCAAAGTAAATTTTTACAGAAAAAAGTCAATTTTTCTATATTTCTGTAATGACTAATGCTATATCAATTTCATGAAGTAATTCAGGTACATATATTCAAACTGTAAAATTTTTTACTGAAGACTGGCAACCAGGCAGATAGAAAAGGTATTGACGGAAAGATGGACAGCCAGTTGGCTTCCCAAATAGCCAGTGAGGTAGATAAGTGGGTGTGTGAGTAGAGAGGCAAGTAGGTAGATAGAAATCATGTTTTGCAGCACAATATTTTCTGTTCACATTGCATATACGTAATGGAAAAATGAGCAAGTAAGGCAACACAATGCAGTAAATTGTTTTAAATTGAAATAATGTTTTTCTTACTTTCTCCTCCATTGATGATTGGTGCTTCTGTGTCATTTTCAGCTACAAGTGGGTTGACAAATGCAGACTGAGTA
Source organism: Periplaneta americana (assembly GCF_040183065.1). Classification (NCBI taxonomy): domain Eukaryota; kingdom Metazoa; phylum Arthropoda; class Insecta; order Blattodea; family Blattidae; genus Periplaneta; species Periplaneta americana. Next base: position 133,609,537 of record NC_091117.1, on the reverse strand, counting down.
AGAGTAATGTTCTGTGCTGCCATTAGAAATCAAGCATTCATCACGCTTTAATTTATTAGTAATCATCTGTTCCACCCACACACTCACTTCCATTGATGACTTGCTGATCCATAACACATGTCCTGACAAATATATGTTATCTATGAACTGAAATCAAAAGAAATGTATCTGCAATTAATTAAGCACTACAGTGATTAATAATACACAACTTGTGTGGTTTCTTGGACACACTTTTGTCACAGATAAAAAAATTAGTTAATGCACTGGCCTTAATCTTAATCCTCTCCTATTGAACCAGATAGGTTCATAGACCTTCCCACATGTGACAGATCCACGGCATGAAAATAGGAGGGTTTACAGTGAAGGACCAGCAATGAGAAAGTCTAAATCATTGAGAAATCATACGCTCGCATTTAAGCTCACATTTTTAATTGGTACCGGTACATAAAATGCAAAATGCCCCTTTTGAGAGACAGCTACAGGAGAAGGGAGGGGAAGGGAGGGGAGAGGTTTTTGAAGGACCATTTCCATTCTTTAGGTTGTATACTTACCTGGCTGCTTAGAGGAACAAAATAATCTGATCCACAAGGACTGTAACTATGACGTAAGGTGTGTCATCATCAGACTTTCTCTTAGGGTTTGAGATGTGTCTATGTGTTACCCACACTGAAATGAAATTTAAAGTATTTTGTTAGAAATGAAGCATTGTTCTTGTTTCGCAGAGAAATTCGGAACAACTGACACAAACCCAGAGTAAGATTCCTTTCTCTTTGCAAGGTAACTTCATCAAAAATATTTTTGCTTAATGGAAATAATATTAGAAGACAAAATAATTCAACACTTAACACATATCTCAACATTTTCTTCCACTCCATTTCCAAACTTATTTCCTAAAAGATATGAAGACTCTCAAGACAATTCAGCAGAGCAATATGATTCAGCAAAAAGTCCACGAGTCTGTTCTTTGAAATCACAGATACGATTATCTATTGTTCGTTCTTTGAAACTATAGACAGGATTGTCAAATGTTTGGTTTCCCAATTTGAAATAGTCTTTCAAATTCTTGTTAGAAGTTGAGCAATTTCTTCTAACTGAAAGTGATGTAGACTCTAGCCGTTTCCTCTTTCACAGAGAAATCTTCACTAGATGTCGCAGAATGAAAAGGACATCACTCACTTCCAGTAGAAAGATTTGCTCTCAACAAAATTATAATAAGTCTTGTGTCAACATCAACAGTGGAGAGACTTTTCTCAGGTCTTAAAAAAACTAAAGATGTAAATGCGTCCAATCATGAAATAGTAGAGAATAAATTCTGTGAGCTTTCTACATCTCAACAAGGAGGCTAAGTCGCTAGATCTGTAGCAAGCAACATATGATTTCATAATATATACAGAGTGGCGCGTGAAGATTTTGAATTGATTTGCGCAAAGTCACACTGTTCCTTAGGCAATGCCATTTCAGCTGCCATGTGGCAGTGGACGGAAGAGCATTGTGAATTCGCAGTAAAAACAATGAGTGTTGTGAAGCTGCACGACAAGAATTTCAGTGTCACTTTCAACTTAGGCGTCATAATTCGGTTCCGTCAACCCACACTCGGAAGACATGGGTTGAAAGATATGAATCAACAGATACTATCATGAGCAAGAAGTGTTCAGGTATAAGAAGATGTGTTCGAATGCCAGAGACAATCCAAGACGTAAATGCCGCCATTCACTCTGCGATATGTTGTGTCATTAGGTTTGTCTCGCCACACTGTAGCAAGAATATTGCCTTCATATCTCAAATTGCATCTGTACAAGCTTCAGGACCTTCAACAATTGCAAGCTGGCAGTGCCACAGACGAGTAACTTTTGCTGAAACGTTTTTAGCAAAATGTGAGGAAGATGAAGATTCAATGCTGCATTATGACAGTTCTTTGGAGAGGCAACATGGATTAGCCCATGGACCTGATCTGGGGGATTTTTAAAGATCTGTGTGTGTGCTAGTCGTTATCACATCTAAAGGCTAGAATTCACGACAACATTGCATCAATCACCCGAAATTCTCGTTGTGCAGCTTCACAACAATCATTGTTTTTACTGTGATTGCACAATGCTCACCTGTCCACTGTCTCATAGCTACTGAAATGGCATTTCCTAAGGAACACTGTGACAGTATGGTAGTGTCACAGTCTTATCAACTTCAAGTGTGACTGTGCTAATTGATTCAAAATCTCCCATTTCTGCACGCTACCTTATATAAATAAATAATATATATATTTGTGAGGATAATTTTAATGTCGCACGCACGCACAAGCACACACATCCACTACACATGGGTCAAGGCGCATGTCGGTTTTGCAGGCAACGAACTAGCAGACAAATTAGCCAAGAGAGCAGCAAGGAATAAAGACCCAAAAGTGTGCTACGAGAGGATTCTTGAAAGTGAATGGCTACGATACAAGAGGAGAGCATATCTCAATGGGAAAAGGACTGGCAGACAACAACTAAAGAACCAGTCACCAAATCATATTTTCCCAGTGTAAAGGACCGACTCCGGGTCAATATCCCCTTGAATAGTAATCTTACAACCTTCCTAACCAGCCACGGCAAATTAAGGGCCTACTTCCACCATTTTCACATATTGGACAGGCCAGAATGCCCATGTGGGAAGAGCAATCAGACAGCTGAGCATCCCTGGAAGCAATAGGTTGGCTTAAACTAGATAAGAAAAGAAATTTACATTCACTTCTCTTTCTCTTCGAAATCTTGAACTCTTATATTCCTTCGTACCTGTCGTCTCGCTTCACTTACCTTTCTTCCCACCACAATCTGAACACACGCTCTCGCCATGAAACAATACTAACAATACCATCCCATCGCACCTCCTCATACTCATCCTCTTTCACAATAGCCCTGCCAAGACTCTGGAATTCGTTACCTGCTAGCATCAGGGACTGTCGAAATAAAATTCAATTCAAACGCAAACTTACTAGGCACTTGGTCAGTAATTGAGACTCGTTCAGACATGGTTTCTTGTAAATAGTTCTTTTAATCTACCACAAAATATCTCAATATCCGATAATTTCATCACTATAGAATTTTGTTATTGTAGGTTTAATTTGTAATTTAGTAAATACAAAAATATTCTTTGTTCTTAACTTCTATGATAAAATGTCTAGCTTTCATTAATCAGGTATTCTTGTCGTACTTTAATTTTTATTGTAATTGTAATTGTAAATTTAATATTAATTGTAATCTTATTGTTCATGTTATAGTTGTAATCCCCTGGTAGAGGGGCAGAGAAGGCCTGACGGCCTTATCTCTACCAGGTTAAATAAATAAATCTAAAAAAAAATCTAAAAAATCTAATCTTCCAGTGTGCCATTCTCAATAAAGAAAGAAGTGTGTTTAGAAACACCATCCTAAAACTAGGTGGTCAGTGGACTAACATATTGAGTGAACTAATACTTAAGTATATGAAGCAATATATAGAATTTGTTCAATCTGTAAATTTAGAAAAGCTATAACCCCAAAAAGAAGAAGAAGAAGAAGAAGAAGAAAGCAAAGAAAGAAACAGAGTTGTAAATAGTGTATATAATGTAATAACAACATAACAGAAGTGCAAACAGTAGTCATAGTGAAATAGTGTAACTATATAACACTGGGTATCTCATCTCTTAGTAATACTAGTGATATAAAAGTGTACTGAATGTTTAACAAGGCATATAGTATTGCTAACAATTGTAAATAGCGCAATTAGTGTATTAACAACAATTGCATAGTCATAGCGCAACTGACTAAGAACAGAAGTGTAAGTGTAGTATAAGTGTAAATGGGAAGAGAAATAGCTAATTTGAATCAGACCCAAAGTACAGTGAACGCCATATGTGACATCGACATTTATCTAATAGAAAGCAAAGAAAGAAACAGATTTGTAAACAGCGTATATAGTGTAACAGAAGTGTAAACAGTAGTTATAGTGAAAATAGTGTAACTATATAATACTGGGTATCTCATCTCTTAGTAATACTAGTGATATAGAAGTGTATTGAATGTTTAACAAGGCATATAATATTGCTGACAATTGTAAATAGTGCAAGGAACTGACTAAGGACAGAAGTATAAGTGTAAGTATAAGCGTAAATGGGAAGTGAACTAGCTAATTATGAACCAGACCCAAAGAACAGTGAAGCCATACGTGACATGGACATTTATCTATAGTGATTATCTAATAGTAAGTTAGAATTGTATTGAATGATCAACAAGGCATGTAGTATTACTAACCTTGTAATGGAACATGCTTTCCAAAAAAAAAAAAAAACACACACACACGTTATTTGAAATCGATGTCACTATCAATGTTTTCTGAATGTTTTCAAAATTACTATAACTGGGAAAAATAGGTCTATCATACGAAAATTGCATCTGAAAGTATGCTGTAGGATTATTTTCTTTCAGATGAAGCATTTTACTTTTGAGATAGTAGTACCATATTCGAGTGTCTAAATTTTACTGTTACCAGACATCCTTACTCACCAGCAAACATACCTAAAGCTTCCAATAAACGTCTGTATCTCTCACTGCCAAACACGGAAACATATTTTTCTTAAAGAGCTGCATCTCTTGACAAAGGAATGACTGTCATGCTGAAACTAAGGTATAAGATAATCAAAACTACAGTCAGAATATTTATTTTCAAAGAATTACAACTGTTACACTTGTTTTTTGAAAGATGGGACATGACAGTTACGCGGCCAAGCTTGGAACTACATAGCCATATTGCCAATATGGACTATCATGGTGCCAGCTGATGGAAGCTAGCAATTGTCGTTAAGATGGCTGACATTAAAACATTCATTGACAATTAACACGAAGGTAAGAAAACAATACAAAAATCGACAGAGAATCAAAGACGAAACGTACCAATGTCGCCAAGAGAGCTATTAAGCACTCACCACGTGGGAACTGTAACTTTGGCAACTCAACCATTGTTACCATAGCAACAGGCCTATTATGCTAATTTAGTGTTAAGCCAAAAGTTGATATGTCCAAAAATAAAAATTTTCAGGAAACTAAATTTTCTTAATCTTACTCCTGTTTTTTTTTACTTCACCAGAAGGAAAAGTAAATATCGTCACTAAGTTCTCTTCTGGTAATTGAATTTGCAGCCAGGCATACAACACCTTGGCATTTTATTCAGGCCTAATGTACTCAAAAATAAAACAAGTGACATTGAGTGCAGTGAAATTTGTCTCTCGAATTAGCTATACGATATCGCAATTTGTACCACCCCGCTTATCTTATAGCGTTAGAATATCTTTTGTTTGTCAAAAACTTTATGAGACATGAGACTGTAATATACCCTAAGATTCACCTTTCAGTTTCCCCCTCCCCCGAAATTTAATAATCTGAGAAACGTGATCTATCATGTTTAAGAGAACGTAAACTCTGTTTTCTATTGGATAAGATGTACAATGAGAGAAAGGCATTCTCAAATTTGAAGGAAAACCCGTTTTTTAATGGTTGAAATTCTCAGTATATGTACAGTATATGTAATCATAACAACAGAATCAACTTGTGTTTATGAGGGAGTGAAGTAGAGAGGGAGATTGACTTTTAGATGGGAAATTATTATCATGACAGATTTAAACAATACAATGCCAATATGTATGACATATGCCAATATATATGACATATTTTGTTACTAACAATACGGTGTCAATAAATATTGCTTTGCTTATGTATAATCCAGCTAAGTTGCCCTATTTTTTAACTCTTCAAAATATCTTTCTTTAAAAAATACATACATTTTTCTTCTTTCAATTTCGACCTAAAAAATTCTTCAATAATAAAATGTATACAAAAGCGTTCTAGCAAACCCTTCACAGCAATTTTGTTTGGTAAAAAAAAAACATACAATTCTTCTGCAGGACAGGCCTCACAAATCAGTATTGTTTATGAATATTATTGTGTTATAAAGACATTTCCACTTTGAGTTGTATTTTGGGACATAAGGGTCAAGTTTAAATTGCCGCAACGTCCAATAAGAATTCTGCAAAACCAAGAAAAAGAGAACTTTTATGATAGATGTGTTTACTTATACTCTTTTCAAAATATAGTTCTTTGAGAGTACATATTTTTTTTCTTTCATTTTCAACCAAAGGTTTCCTTCAATAATAAAATCTATACAATAGCGTTCCAGTAAATCCTTCACAGTGACTTAATTTGGTAAAAAAAAAAAAAAAAAACACAATTCTTTTACAAGATAGATCTCTCAAATATGTTACAAACAGATTGCCTCTTTGAGTTGTGTTTTGGGTCATGTTTAAAACTCCTTTCTACTTGGAGATGCTTCAGAAATTCGTGTATTGACAAGGGAAGAGCATGTCTAATCTGTCATACAATCCCAATGACCTTTCTACAGAACCACGAGAAATTAGGTCTTCATACAGCCTTTCAGCAAACCCTTCACCCACACTGTACTTCCGATTATTACTGACAAACAATATTGCCTGTTGTAAAATCGACGCAGGGATAAAAGTTAACTTTATGGCACTGCTATAAATTTTCTTCTCATGCACATTACAATTGTGTGTGACTGTAATAATGTACACTAACAACAAAGTGATTTTGGCTTCATACTCCATCTTGGAAGAAAGCTTCCACTACACTACTGCTGAGTGCTGCAAAACACAAAAAAACTAGCTACAAATGTCGCTACATGTGGCATGTCATGTGGCCACACATAGCGACATTTAACGCAGAAACTAGCAGTAATTGTAGTGCCCTTGTGGCCACCCATTTTGCGACAATTACGGCAGCTACATTTGTAGCAGAAAACTTGCTACAAATGTAGCTCATGTGGCCGTACCCTTACATAAATTTCGTCTAACATTATGGTAACTATCTTCTCATGTTCCTCAAGCAATTTACATTTTTCTCGTAAGTATGAAACTTGGGAAGAGTTATTTGTCACCATTGCACACAAAAGTCTTCTTAAATAGGAAGGATGTGGCAGTGTTAACATCTTACTTGATTGCACAAAATGATATGCCCCAGAAAAAGAATAAAAAAAAAAATGTAGATGCCCATACCAAAGTCTGTGACGAATATCTCGGCTGTGTAGTTAATGCTAGTTCTAACTGTTCTTGCAAAAATTTCAGTTTGTTCTGACCTTTTTGTTCAAATGTGTCTACGTCAATATTTAGAAAGCAACTTGATAAAACAGACAGGGTACTCAAAATATTCAAAATCTATACAAAACATAATATTCAAGAGGTGCTAATATTAAAAAATACCAAAATATATACTGTATGTTATATACTAAATTTAAACAATATTTAACTTCGTTACACCATATTTTATGTTTTCTTATTTAGTTGCAAAATATTACAGTTTGCCACCCTGGTCCAATGTTTGGGCGAGAGAGTGAATCTGTCTTTCAAGAACAGAGAAAGGAGATGAATGCCTGCTCACCAGACCTTCCTAATAGCTTCGCAAAAAGGACCGGTAATTCATAGTAAGCAACTCGTTGCCATGGCAACCGGGTGTGTTTACTGAAGGTGAAAAGGAAAGTCTCATTCGGACCTTCAGCTGGTCTGCTAGCCACGTGCCCTGACTGGTGAGGGGTTCATGTGAAGTACTGCAGTGAACGTTAACTGAGTGGATTAAGCCGAACATGATATTAAAAAGTAGAACAAAATATGGTTTAGCAAAGAATTAATTTTATTTTAATTTATTGATGAAATATATTTTATTAAAGCACGAAAAAAAGGGGTGAAGGTGGCCTTCATGTACTTCACTTGAATAACCGCCACTGACTCATACATCAAATGATTTTTATGTTTCAAGTAAACCTATTTGTGGCTGCAAATTAAAACCATCTAAATACATCTTCAGAGGCCAATGTAGCAAAAGAAATTGTGCCTTCTATGGTGCAGCTTTTCTGAGAAAAAGAAACCAACAAATTTATGTAACTACTATATTTTTCAAAGCAATATAATAACTGCTTTTGGTTTATTTATCAGGATGAAAGTAGGCCTAGATGGTACTGGTAGCCCTGCTGAAGGTGAAAATGTGGAACTTCCAGAAAAATCAGATTCCTTTCAGGAAATGATAGCCGCAGTCTAGTGATAGAACTTCTGAAGTGTGAAGTATCAGATTTGAAGGAGTTGGATTTTGTTTAATTGAAAACAGAAATGACTTACGGTAGTAAATTTGTATACAGGTCTCCCTAACACGGAGATTTTTAATGTATCACAATTTTAAGCTTGTGTAGTGAGTTAGATATAAATTATTATTTAGGACAGTCAATTCAGTCTCTAGATATACCGAAATGAATTAATGCTGACCTTAAAGAAGCTTCGGCTGAACTTGCACCACAAAGATGTAAGTCAAGCTAGAGTGACAATGTGGTATTAACTTGGGTAAACATCCTACACGAATTGCTGTTCAAAAGTTTATTGGACAGAATTCCATCGAGAGATATAATCAGTGTTGTCTGCCAGTGTTTCTCAAAAATCTAGAAAACTGCACAACTAAACTAGATTGCACCAAAATTTATCATGCTGTTCCAAAGAAGTTAATCCACCAGAGGGCAACATATAGTGCTTATAAGCACCGCAACACCAGGAAAGGATTGATTGGTGTTGGTCCTAATGGAGTAGTAATGTATGCTAGTAGCCTATACCCTGGATCTACATCAGATAAACAGATTGTAGTTAACTTTGGAATACTCAATGCCCTTGTACTAGGAGACCTTATTTTAGCAGAAAGAGGTTCCTTATCAGTGCAGTGATGTGGTTCCTGCTGGAGTACAAGTCAACATACCACCTTTCCTTTCTACACCACAGTTTACACCCATGCAAGTTGAGGAAAAAAAAATTGCTAGGACTAGGATTCACGTTAAGCAAGCAATAAGAAGAGTGAAAGGTTATCAAATCACCAATTTCATACCTAAATCACTGTTCCAGTATTCAAGCAGTGTGGCAAGTGTGTGTTTCACTTACAAATTTTCGAAATCCTCCTTCTGAAGGAAGTAGAACAGCTGTATGAAAGTTAATATAACAATTAATCTAAATAAGCTAGATGCTGCTACGTTACTTCTAAACTTTCAGGTCTCCTTTCTTATTACATTTCAATTTGTTTAATTTTGATGTCCTTAGGAAGACTATTGAATATTTTGATTGTATGTAACATACTCCCTTTTGATAGCATGATCAATTTGATAATTGTGGTTGAAATTAATTAATTCTACTAGTATTTCTACTTTATGTATGACTAAATTTTAAAGACGGGATAAAAAACAAGCTTATAATAAATACCTTTCCACTTAGTCTGAAGAAGATAAATTGATTATCATACAAAGCGAACCATAGTGATAAGAAAAGTTAGAAAGAAACACAGACAGAATTGGGATGCATTTGTTGCATTTTTAGAAAATGGTATTACTCATCCACAGCCACAAACTTCTAAAATTCTTAATAAATTAAATACTGAAGTCGAAGATAACCTCGCAGTAAATATCATCTCATAAGAAAACTGGTTACAATACTTTCAACAGTTATGGTCTCACACAAACAACCTCTTGAACTCCCTTTTTCTGATAATGCAGTAGAGGAACATATTTCTTTTTATGAACTGGAACACAATCTAGATAAATTGAAGAACCACAGAGCTCCAGGAGAAGATTCAATAAATTATTATTAGTCAAGTATGCTAGTCTGAATTTTTAATAATATTTTTGAGATTCTTAAATCTGCTTTGGTATGGACAAGACATTCCAGAAAACTGGACTAAATCCGTGATAATTCCCATTCACCAAAAGGGGGTCCAAAACTGAAGGAAAATTATATATTTTTTATTTTAGTAGGTTATTTAACGTCTGAATGAGATGAAGGTGATAATGTCAGTGAAATGAGTCCGGGGTCCAGCACCGAAAGTTACCCAGCATTTGCTCATATTGGGTTGAGGGAAAACCCTCAACTTGTCCCGACCGGGAATCGAACACGGGCCACCTGGTTTCACGGCCAGACATGCTAACCGTTACTCCACAGGTGTGAACTGGAAAATTGTATTTTTTGAACTCCGGATACAAAATATATACAAATTATATGAGCATTATGAAGGTATCACTGGAGAAGAACAAAATGGTTTTCGTAAAGGCAGGTCTTGCTGTGATGGTTATTTTTCATTGAATTTGCTAATTGAAAAAAAAAAAAAAAAAAAAAACAGAGAATTCAACTTAAAGACACATATTGCTTTTATTGATTTTAAACAAACTTTCGATAGAATCAATCGAAATCAATTATTTCAGGTGCTAGCACATGATCACGTTCCCCAACAGCTTTTAATTAACATTCATAACATTTACAAAATAACTTTGATAGCAGTTAGAACCAACAATAGAACAATAGACTTTCAGACTGGCAACAAATTCATAGCGGAGTAAGACAAGACTATCTCCATTACTTTTCATCATATATGAAGAGAATCATTCAAGATTGGAAACAGACGCATCATGGTTCAATTTCTATCAATCGAAATTTACAGTTTGACAGTCTACTCTTCACTAACTATTTAGCCCTACTTGCATGCAATGAAGATGAGCTTCAGTATTCAGAGCATAAGCTAAATATGATGAGCGCAAAATACGACCATTCAAGGTACTTCTAAAACCATCCAGAACGACTTGCTTGACTGCATGTTAAAAGTGTACAACGAAGAAGTAACAAAAGAACTGAACAGTGTCAACTACGTTTCTATCATTGCTGATGATACGACTGATATTTTCTGTCAATTTAAACTCGTTTTATTATTACGCTACATTGTTGATGGAAAGCCTGTAGAAAGATTCTGGAAATTCTTAAATCCTGAAAGTCATTATGCTCTTGCTATTTCAAAGTGTATCTTAACAGAACTTGAACCATTAATCGACAACGATCCAAATAAACTGATAGCTCAGTTATGACGGTGCATCCGTAATGAGTGGGGGATTGAACGGTGTACAAAATTAATAAAGGACAAATACCAAAATGCCAATTACATACACTGCTACGTGCATCAAATAAACCTAATAGTGTTCAAAGCATCACGTATCAACCGACAAGCACGCATTTTTTTTCTCTAATTTGTTCTCTTTTTTTTTCTAATTCATCCCAAAGAACGCAAATTTTAGATGAAATTTTGTATTTTGGTTAACTTTCTTCCACAAAATTATGCCCCAGTAGAAATTATTTTCAATCAGCTGCAGAAGAAAATTAACGATCCCGTTGAAGTTCGACAAAATATATGTAATTTTGAGGAATGTATACAGTTAGTTAGGGATAAAATTGATGATATCATTAGTGGCATTGAAAGTGAGACCGAAAACAGAGATAATACCACATCACAAAAAAGAAGACTTGTTGACCTTTCTTCTGACGATAAAAGAAGGCAAGCAGTAGGAATTTGTGACACAATTATCGTAGATATAAAATTTCGATTTCAATTTATCGATCATCTTATAGCTACCAAATTATTTGAAGTTGAACAATTTGAAAACTACGAATGACAATTCCCTGACAATTACCTTAGTGAAACTGTTAAAATATGTTCATTTCTGGAAGCAAATAGACTGAAAAGTGAATTGGAAGTATGCTACGCAAGACCCGAGCTAATAGTAATATGCGTTACAAGAGCGGTATGTTGAAGTTTTCATGTTCGAGGAAAAGTTTGAAAAAGCGAAACGTAGGCCTAGTTGAGCTTTTTTAATTTCCGAGAATTGAAAGAAAACATACCGCTCGTGTATCGTACATTATTTTGTGCGAAGATCGTTTATTACATACCTGAAAGACGAATTTCTAATTTAGTTGCAATGAAATCTCCATCTTGGTTTATGTTCAATGACGGCAAATTTGCAAAACAAAAATATCTATCTTCAACATTGTTGCTTTAAAATGTTTTCTGTGTTTACTATACTCCAGCAGGCCGTGATATACATCTGTCTTTTTTTTCCCCCAGTCTATAAATGCGAACTTAAAACAAACGGTAAGGTTATGTAATGACATTTTTCATTTTAATATTTTAACAATATTATTTATATAACATATTGCAGTAATAACATCGGCATCTGGAATCTTGTTGATTTTTTCACGGCTTCCTTAATGTTACTTGCATCACAAATGCAGTAACTTTAGTGGAGTTGTAGAGTTTACTTAATTTTTGCAAATATTTAAAAACAATAATTAACAGTGCAATTTAGGTGAAATTGCAGTGGTAAGTTTCCAATTTACAATCATTACTATATTGCACGTCTCTAAAAATAATATGTTAAAAGCCTAAAGCAGTAAAATCAATATGTCACTTAAGCAGTAAGAAGAGGGAAATTGTTATGTGTGTTAGGTTGGAAATACCGGTACTGAATGTGGAATTTTAGACTTTCCGCGGATTGGTTTTGTGTGGAAAACAAGCAAATACGTACCATCTCGCACAAAAACAGTTTCTGGTGCAGTACCACTTTTGAACTTAATTTTGGACAATGAGTTACATCATGTTTTCTCAGAAATGTCAAAACCTTTGAACATGTTAATAACAATGCCAATGTCAACATCGGAAGCAGAATGGTGTTTCTCCATGTTGAAAAGGATTAAAACTTTTCTTAGGAATACAATGAAAGAGGAAAGATTAACTGCATTAGAATGCTTTCGTGTGAGAAAAGTTTTGTTTGCAAAATAGACAACTTCAACAAAAAAGTGATGAATTTATTTTCAAGTCAGAAGAATCAGCGAATGGATTTTATCTATCGTGCATATTAGCCTTGTCAACAAAAGTTGTATAAATTTTGGTGAGTGATTATTATTATTATTATTATTATTATTATTATTATTATTATTATTATTATTATTAGACTATTATTAGAGACGAGAATTTCATGCACTATAAAATCCCAAAATATGCATGCATTCATACACTATCAAACTATGAAATATGCATGACCAAGCGAAAAATACATTAAAATATGCACTTTTATTTTTGTTTCAAATGTCTTATTTCACTTCATTTTTTTGTACAGTTAACAACCTAACAACATGTCTATATATAGAAGGAGTATCGATAATTCTCTTCTGTTAAATCTTAATAAATGTTGCTTTATGACATATTCTAAAAATAAGACAGTTGCTCAAAGTTCGTATCAAATTAATGGTGTGAAGTTACCTAGAGTAGAATCATTTTAAGGATCTGGGTATTTATTTTACACACAACTTATGTTTTAAAATGCACTTAAATCACGTGGTGATTGATGCATATAGAAAATTAGGATTTATAATCAGAAATACAAAAGAATTTAAAAATATAAATACTATTGATACTCTATATAAAACTCTAGTTAGAAGTAAGCTAGAGTATGTGTCTGTAATATGGTCACCTCAGTTCCAGTCCCATCAGATGCAAATAGAAAGGATACAGAAAAGATTTTTACGTTATTTATATTTTAAAAAACATCACGTGTCGTCTTATGACAAGCAAATTTCATATAATCAGTTACTTTTTGAATTTAATTATAAAAATTGTTTAAATCTCGACGATTAATAAATAGCCAAATTTTACTCTATAAGACTGTTAACGGTATATTGAATAACTGTGATTTTCTTAAATTCCTTCAGTTCAATGTAAAAAGAACAGAATTACGTCATAGGCAACCTTTTATTATTCCTATTCCTAGAACTGTTTTCTTCAAGAACTCTCCATTGTTTGTTATGTGTAATACTTACAACTCTCTGTCTTTAAACTGTGATTCTCAATTGGATTTTAGTTTTACAATTGAAACATTTCATACAATATTAAAAAGAATTGTATTTCCTTAGATATTTAAATTATGAAGAAGTGCATTATAATGTTTTTACTCTAGTTTTTAAATAATTTTGCATCATTATATTGACATTTGGCAGTATATTAACTGTAATATTATATTCTAGCATCTATTATCATTATGTATTTTCTTTCTTTCGTTTGTGTTGTTTGTTTTCTTGTTTTTTTCTCTTATTATGTATTTTGTGTATATATCTATGTAAGCCACCTGTAATTGGAAGCCTGCTTCTGTTGGTGGTGGATTTAAAATAAAATAAAATATTGGTATCTGTGAGGTTCCTGCGCTGGTCAGTCAATATGTTTTTGTAGACAGAGAATGACCTCTCTACATTGCAAAACGTTATGGGTGCTAACTTGAATGAACATATTTGTGACAGTGTCAGGACAAATTTTTCATTCAAGTTTCCACCACAAATAACCTTCTTCACTGAACAAAAGAATCCGTAGTCCAGGTTAGCATTTGTGACCCTGCCCAGTTTGTTTTTCGCCACTACATCCACTTTCCCACGGCATAACTGAGGGATCTATGGAATTCTTTGCAGATTCTTTGCTTTTGTTGCATTCTTGGAATACGTGAAACAGATGCGACATGATGATCGACTTGAAATTTTGTAGTACATTTCATCTGAAATTATAATAGACCTTATGGTTACCTAGATACGATTTAAAAACTGATATCGTAATTTAATTAATTATTTTAAAGAAGTTTTGTAATTATTTTTTACAAAGAACAATTGCCATATAAAATATTCGGAAACAGAATAGCATTGCTTAATTCTTTACTGCATTACTTATTTACTTACTTACTGGCTTTTACGGAACATGGAGGTTCATTGCCGCCCTCACATAAGCCCACCATTGGTCCCTATCCTCAACAAGATTAATCCAATCTCTACCATCATATCCCACCTCCCTCAAATCCATTTTAATATTATCCTCCCATCTACGTCTCGGCCTCCCTAAAGGTCTTTTCCCCTCTGACCTCCCAACTAACACTCTATATGCATTTCTGGATTCCCCCATACGTGCTACATGCCCTGCCCATCTCAAACGTCTGGATTTAATGTTCCTAATTATGTCAGGTGAAGGATGCAATGCGTGCAGCTCTGCATTGTGTAACTTTCTCCATTCTCCTGTAACTTCATCCCTCTTAGCCCCAAATATTTTCCTAAGAACCTTATTCTCAAAAACCCTCAATCTCTGTTCCTCTCCCAAAGTGAGAGTCCAAGTTTCACAGCCATACAGAACAACCGGTAATATAACTGTTTTATAAATTCTAACTTTCAGATTTTTTGACAGCAGACTAGATGATAAGAGCTTCTCAACCGAATAATAACACGCATTTCTCATATTTATTCTAAATTTAATTTACTCCCGAGTGTCATTTATATTTGTTACTGTTGTTCCAAGATATTTGAATTTTTCCACCTCTTCGAAGGATAAATCTCCAACTTTTATAGTTCCATTTCGTACAATATTCTGATCGCGCGACATAATCATATACTTAGTCTTTTCGGGATTTACTTCCAACCCTATCTCTTTACTTGCTTCAAGTACAATTTCCGCGTTTTCCCTTATCGTTTGTGGATTTTCTCCAAACATATTCACGTCATCTGCATAGACAAGAAGCTGATGTATCCCGTTCAATTCCAAACCCTCTGTGTTATCCTGAAGTTTCCTAATGATTCTTTACTACTGCAACAATCGCAAAATACGACATCCTCATCTTAACTAATAAAATCCTTTCCTTTAATCCACTGTGCAAAGAGTACACTTTTGCACTCTTTAAATTGGAAACATATTAGAACCACATTAACACACGCATACAGAATAAACAGCAAGCACATTAACCACTTAAGAGATTCACACACTGCAAACATAGTTTAACGATGATTCCAATTTTATAAGAATCTAAATTGCTTCTAGTACTAGAAAAGGAAGAGAATTTACAACCTCCCTGAAAGAGGGTGCTTTTGACCTAAATTATTTGTCGGCAGTTTCCTTGGACTCTCTATATTTCCTCTCTACTATTCTCAAAGTATCCAACGTAATAATAGTACATTATGCAACGAGCCTATAATGATAGTAATTAAGACTCAAGTATGTTTGTTTATGAAACGAGCGCGAGTTTCATAATTTTCATACGAGCGTCTTAATTACCATTATAGGAAGTTTCATACGACTTCTTATGCCCGACCATATTTCTAACTTTAAATTATTCAGAAGTATACATTTTATTTGTATCTGACAGAAGAATGGAAGTGACCTTGTTCATAGCTCTTGAATTGTGAGATGTGCGCAGACGCGAAAGTACTGATTTTTTCCGAGGAACAATAATGTCATTGACCTTGATGTAATACAGAGAATGTATAACCTGGAAATTGATTTAGAATTGAAAAACGAGATGACAAATTGAATTTATTTGAATATTATTTACAATTAACGTTAATTATTATAGTAACAGAACACAACCTTCTGCGACAGTATTGGATTTCCAGCCTCCATAACGTTTCCCTCGTCTTTCGATTGCATATCCGAGAATAATCGAAAACCTGAACTTTAATGAATAGGTGTACTTTAATGACATGCATTAAAGGACTGCTACCAGGTGTATAATTACTACATTTCGGCATGGTCGAGCATAAATCCATTTATGACACACAGTGTATAAAGTTTCGTCGGTAAGGTGTTATAAAAGTGGACTTCCGTCCAGGGAAAGATCCTCTAACACCTTATTATGAAAATCTTAACATTTTATTTAATTTTTCTGTTATTTAGTTTTTTCTTTTTCTTCTTCAATCCTGATTCCTGAAGCTAAAATATGGGACATAAAATCGAGAAACTGAGGTGTCCACTCAAAACCATTAAAACATGCATTTAAACTGAATGTAATGTATATTATATGCATTATTAAGCTAAAAATTGCTTAAATATGTATTATGCATGTTTTTATCCCTAAAAAGTCGAAAACATGCAAATATGCACGGAAAAAGTACCCATATTTGGAACCAGAAAGTAATGAAATGGATAAGTACTAAGTTTGAGCTATGTCCTATGTTCCTATAAAAACATCCATTTGCATGGAATTCTCGTCTCTAATAATAATAATAATTATTATTATTATTTCTTGTCTTTGGTTTAGACCATAGGTGGATCCAGGGAGAAATAGTAGGAAAAAGAGTTAGGCCTGCACCTTAGGGTATCCTGGATCTACCACTGATTTTGGCACTAGGCATTAAATATGTATGAGCCGCCACTGTTTGTCATGATCAACTTTGTAACAGAATATTTATGTTGGAAAGGGATTCACAACAGCCTGCTGAAGAAGCAATTTGGAGTGATGAACCAGCTTCTGAATTTAAGAATAAGTACATTGTTAGGTTGATGCAGTTCCTCTCTGATAACACAAGAAACAATTCAGTTGAAAATACTTCGTTACGTCTCACAGGAAAGATGTGATAGATGATGTGGGCAGTAATGTGAAACGCTTAGTGAGGCAAAAAATGGCTAAACTCCAGAACATGGATTGCACCCTTCCCCTCTCCCCCACCGCACCTACCATGCAACTAGCTACTTTCCTTGCAGACTCCTCCCTCTCTCGCGTTCTCACGCTTCATCTCGCTCCGTCCGAGACACGCGCCACCTCAAAACATCATGGCGGCCACTGACGATCTCCGTAAACATCGCGCCGATGATCCGACGTGTAGCAGATGATGAAAAAAGCGGGGTATCGGGGCTGCAAGCCCCGATGATGTTCCGACGTGTAGCACATGATGAAAAAAGCGGGGTATCGGGGCTGCAAGCCCCGATGATGATCCGACGTGTAGCACATGATGAAAAAAGCGGGGTATCGGGGCTGCAAGCCCCGATGATGATCCGACGTGTAGCACATGATGAAAAAAGCGGGGTATCGGGGCTGCAAGCCCCGATGATGTTCCGACGTGTAGCACATGACGAAAAAAGCGGGGTGTCGGGGCTGCAAGCCCTGACGAGGGGTGTCGGGCACTGAAAAGTGCCTTTTGGAAAACATGATGCTCATTTGACAACCCATCACCAGTATCTGTGCGCGAAGTTAATTTCATGTCGCCACCACATTTAGGGCAAGTGTACGTACTTGCTAATAACCCTTTCTGCTGCAAAAACCGCATCAAATTACTGATATCGCTTCTAAAGTTATGCACGGCGAAAATATCGACGAACGATTCCATGTTCCTGGTAGAGTAACACAGTCGCACATCCAACCCTTTCGCACGTCGGCACAAAACTGTCGCCACGCCAAGATGTCCAGCGTCACCTGTTAATTTCGCCACCCCTTCTTTCTCTGATTGGC
This sequence comes from Periplaneta americana, assembly GCF_040183065.1. Classification (NCBI taxonomy): domain Eukaryota; kingdom Metazoa; phylum Arthropoda; class Insecta; order Blattodea; family Blattidae; genus Periplaneta; species Periplaneta americana. The sequence goes on along the minus strand of NC_091117.1, from coordinate 133,591,378 downwards.
TTTTCGTGGCTTAAGTCCCGTTAACTCAACGCTCCTTTACTCACTCACTCACCCGCCCGCCCGCCATCTAGTCGCATGAATTTACATTAATTTATGCACTTAAAATACAACTTAAAATCGCTTCATTATAACATATATATCCCTCAACATTATTACAAGCGAAAAAATATTGCTTTCATGATGATTTATCTTAAATACCATCACGTCTACACATTAATTTATTCTTGATGATTGACACTTGCAACCCGCATGTTGCACGTTTTTCTTCTTCGTGAACATATATACGAGTTCCGAATTTTTTCTACCAAGAACACGTGTTCTCCAGAGAGACTGTTGAGGATTCCGGCTGCTAAGGACTAGAGGATTCAACAATGAAGATGAACACATGAAGAAGAATAACAACATATACAACAAGGACATAGAAGAACAGAACACCACCCCATGAAGAGATGAAGAGAGAGAGAAAGAAAAAGAGGAGAGAGAGAGAGAAGACAGGTGGGAAAGGAAAAGGGAAATTACCCTCTAGCAGGTAATTTTTTCCCTTCACAGCTTATGTTGGCATGCCCCCCACCCTTCATTACCCATAATTCCCACCGTCCCCTAGTGACTTGGGGAGGGGATGGAAGGTGCAATCCATGTTCTAAAATTTTCCCCAAAAAATTATAAATAAAAGAAATTCCAACTTTGTGCAGTGTGCAAAATATTTTCCTGATTTGGCAACACAGCTATACCGTAAACTTGTAATTTCCACGTTAATAAAGACGATATCAGAACTGAAATAGAAAAGGCAATCCATGGAACACAGTGGTCATGGTTCCAGGCATTTCTACTTTTCATGTCATGATATAAATGTAAGTTGCAAAGTACACGCCCTGTCAGAAGAAACTCGAGCAAGAAGTAGGAGAATGGGTAACTGTTACATATGAAGAGCAAGTATACTCAGACAAGGTCAAAAAGAATAATTCAGGTAATGTCAGTTATGCACGAGTTTTGCATTGGAAGTACAAATGTCCAAAGGATCCAGACTGCATCATCTATGATCTGGGGGACATTGAAAAAATGATCACCCAAACAGGTGAACAAGAAGAAAGTTTCAAATTTGAGAATCTGTAATATTTCATGCTAATGTTGTCGTACTATTGTTTGTTATAGCCTATGTTAAATGTGTTGCTGTCTAACTAAATGCTTTGAGAATGCCAAGAAACCATTTCATCTTTCATAGTTCAGTGCACAAGTCCAATACGTGACAACATAGTTAAATGTGAATTCTACTCTGTTGAAGAGCAAGAAGTTAATCTGAATGGTCTAGTCGATAAGCAAACTTCACAATGAAAACGTAAAAAATTTGTCAAATTTTTAACATTGATAGTCTAGCTGAATTTTGATAGTAATCTTACAAAAGCAATATGATGGTGGACTTCCAAGTGTCCCATGCGTGACAATAACATCTTAATTAAGTAACCCGAGTAATAGGGCTTGCACTAAGAATCTAAATGCACTCTGAATCTCCTGAAGTGTCCTGCTAAGTCTCATAACAAGCCAAATTTTTTGCAACTATTTTACTAGCTGTTAGAGTAATTATTTCAAAATAAAATGTGCTTTTTTACCTTAAGAGATATCCCACCTTTGCCACAGCCTTTACAGAGTACATTATTTTGCAGTATACTAGATAATATGCGAACATCTATAACCTCATTGGTATCACTAACACTGTGTTCTTGTTTCAGAGTTTCATTTTAAAATCTTAAGTTTCTTTCCTGATGCACAGCCACTTTTACAGATTCACTATGACCACATGCTAGAGGGTTGTACGTTAGAATTCACATTACTAACAGTGTTCTTACGTTTACTAACATTTCTTCTCTTCTTAAATACGAAATGGCGTGCCCAAGCTTCACAATTAATTTAAATACTTTCAAACTACTTCTATAACCCATATTGTAAGAAAATATCACAAAATGCACATCTATAATTCAACTCAACAGTATCGTACAGCACGTGTATAACGTCACAACCATTGTAAACAAACCGTTGCTACGAAACAAAGCACAGGACGCTAAACCAGGTGTGCCAATACATATAAATTCCCTACAATGAAAAAATTTCGCATATAAGGCGCAAAATTTGAAACATAGTAGAATGCCAGACGAACAGGAGACACGCCCATTTTAAATGTCGCTGTCCATTTAAACCGAAAAAAAAAAACTATACTTAGGAATCAGATACACACTTAAATCAAGGCTCATCTGAAAGATAAAGCTTCATAGATCAATAAAACACGAAAAAATGAAAAATTCAAGATTTTTTGGCTTACTGAGTCCCTTAAGTTTTTGATCTGGTTTCAAGACCCTGTACAGATTACACTTAACGGCACCATAATTAAAGAAGTTAAGAACACAAAATTTCTAGGTATCTGGGTTAATACAGACCTGACATGGGAAAGCCACATTCAGTTCTTAACAGAAAAAATATCTCGACTATGCTATGTATTCCGAGTCCTTTCAAAAATATCACCCATTGAGCTACTATTGTCAGTTTATTTTGGCTATGTACATTCAGTCATATCATAAGGTATCATATTCTGGGGATCATCATCAAAATCTTCTCTTATACTTAAACTACAAAAACGAATAGTTAAAATTATGAAGCAAGTATCCATTTGCACAGGAAGTAAAGGACTTTTCAAGGAACTTAAAATTATACCGGTACCCTGTGTTTATATCCTAGAAACAGTATGCTTTATTCATAAAAATATAAATTCCTTTAAAACAAACTCAGAATATCACGAGCACAATACTAGGACATCCAATAATATACATTTGAATTATCACAGACTTGCCAAAACTCTCAATACCCCTACACATACTGGCAGCAATTTATATAATAAACTTCCCACACATGTCAAGGCACATAACAATAGTATGTTTAAGAAATCTGTTAAAAATATATTACTGACACACATGCCAATGTGCACAAAGGAATATTTAAATATAAAGTTTTAAATCTTAACCTTTTATTCTTCTGAGTACTGCCCTTCTGTTTTCTCTTGTTTCATGTGCCTGGAGACCCTACTGGAAGAGAGGCAGCATCAAGACTCAGAAGAAAGAAAATCTAGCGAGCTAGTGTGTGATTACAAAATAATTAATTATGTATCTCTCAAAATAAATTCAACATCTTATTTACAAGTAACTATTCTAGTGTGTCATGCATTACTGACTGAATTAGTAGTACGTTATTTGCTTAGTAATTAAATACATTATATTCTAAGTAACTAGTATTCTATTAAATAAGCATGTGACATGTTATCATAGATTAAGATGACTGTAATATTTATTGTATCAATGTTAGATTAATGTACATTGACGATGCCATGAATAATTGTAATGTCTGTCTGTCTGTCTGTCTGTCTGTCTATCTATCTACCTACCTACCTACCTACCTACCTACCTACCTACCTACCTACCTACCTACCTACCTGATAGTTTTGTTTTGACAAGGTTATTCAAGTCAGGTGTTATGCATTTTATTACTTTAGTTTTATCAAGTGAGATTTCATTATTAAAATATATCCCTAGATATTTAATATGTTCGTTTTTTGAGGTAATTGATGCAATAATTGATCCTTGTAGAGTGGTGATTTTTCCTTTTCGTAAGACAATAGATTTACTTTTTAGAGGAATGAGATTTAATCCTTTCTGAAAGGCTGGTGTCGGTAATGTTCTGTTCTTCTTATTGTTAAGTGACAGAATTTTGAGGTAAAATTGGACAATACTCATTTTGTACATTTATACTGCAAGAATGTGTAGTATGTATCTTACATTTTACATTGCATTAAACCACAAAATTGGCTTTGCACTGAATATTTTCGTACTGGTTTCATCATCTTTTTTTTATAGAAACAACAATCTCAACTTTATTACCCCATCTTGTGATAATATGTGTTGCATTGGTTGCATGTAAGGAAAAAGTTGCTTGAGATCCTTCAATTTGGCTTCTGTGATTTTTCTTACTTTTGGATATAAAGTAGCCTACTGGGCCCATCCCTCTCTTTCCAATGAAGGGATACCTTTCTTTCACCACACTCTTTCAGACCTCAATGTTACCCACTTGTATTTGAATTTCATTATCATTGGTTGACTACTCTATATTCTATACGTAGACATTGAGTTTGTAACCATTCTTCTTGATATACAGTATATGTATATACAACATCTTTCACCCAATCAGCAAGAGACACAAAACCATTTTTCTGCAGTCTTATAAAGACCCATAAATTCTTTCTTCTTTGTCTTTTGTAATATCTTCAATCAGTGCTAGTAGATTGTGATTTACAGATTTACATTTTTCATATGCAGTTTGCAAAGGAGGGATTATTTGATCAATTCCTTTCATAATAATTTTTTTATCCAAAAATTTGTCATAGGTGCTCTAGTGGAATGATACGTCTTCTATTCTGTTGGCTTTAGTTGTAATTATTTTTGTATGTTTCCATTTTTTGACAATATTCCAACCTGAGTACTGTGTTAAACAGCTTAGTGATGTGGTATAGGTACTGTCTTACCAGACATTATTTTCAAAGCAAGATTATTTATTTTGTCAGATCCCAGAGCTTTGAACGATTTTAGAGTTTTAATTACCAGTATCTTCTTTGTTCTGACGGAGTAGTGTAAGGTAGCCTATACTAATATTTTCTATGAAATAATTTATTCATTAATGTTCAATTCATGAATAGAGGGTTCTCTAAATAGTCCCTTAAGTACTTTCCAAGAGCTTCAGTTTTGTTCATAAGTTGACGGTAGATATTCCAATGAATTCTGAAGATATATTATTTTATAGTTGGTTTACTAAGATGTTTTGTGATACACCAAATATTACTAGAGGGTCCGGCATATCGAATATGAGCCTCAAATTGGTTTATTTTTATCACATTTGTTTTCCCATAGTCTGTTTTTGAGATTACCATATAGCCTACATTTCTGTCAGCCTCAGATCTAGTTCTTTGCCACTATTTCTGGCTTTTGATTTTTGTAGGCATAAATACTTAATTCCTGGATTTGTTTAGAATGAATAGTCGCATCATTTTGTTGCTATTTTGACTGCAAATTTAATAGTTGATATATAAGTACATACCCATTGCAATATCCAAATCTTCAATTCACGTAGGATTTATAATTCCAGGAATGGAAATGACTTTGTAAGTTTTACAATCATTATCAGCACCACTGTTAACTTTTATTGCTGTTGAGGCTGAAGAATAGTGCAAGATAGGAATAACAGGGTTATGATCAGAAGTTAGAGCTACTATTGATTCTACATAAAGTAATATCATACCGTAACTGTATGAATTACTGCAATATCCAATAAATCAGGTCGATGATTGATGTATGGAAAACGTGTAGGTTGAGATATAATATTGCAATGATGTTGAGTTGAATGATCAACAACTATTTCTTCGCTGAAAGTTGTGATTGATGAATTCTAACTTATATTCTTGTCCTGCGCCGTGGCGTCGCGGTCTAAGGCATCCCGCCTAGGACTCGCGTTACGGAATGCGCGCTGGTTCGAGTCCTCATGGGGGAAGAAATTTTCTCATGAAATTTCAGCCAGTTTATGGGACCGGTGCTCACCCAGCATCGTGATGCACTTGGGGAGCTACGATAGGTAGCGAAATCCGGTTGCGAAACCAGCTATAACGGCTGGGGGGATCATCGTGCTAACCACACGATACCTCCAATCTGGTTGGATGATCTCTGCTTCGGCATGTGGGCGTGAGGCTAGCAGCCAGCTGGTCGGTCTAGGCCCTTCACGGGCTGTAGCGCCACGGATTTTTTTTTTTTACTTATATTCTTAGTATTAAAATCCCCAGCGTGCATATAGGCCTAAATATTTGAAAGAAAGCAAAGTAAATAGAGATATGATTTTAATAATGTCAAATTCGGGGAACAGTAAATGTTTCCAATTTGCAGATTTGTGTTCTTTATAGGAATTTCTAGATTGATGAATTAAGAATTTGGGAATGGCCTTTAATGAAATGAAGATTTCACTACTATAGCAGTGGCACTCTGTGGTGTTCTTGGTCCGTCATTTCGATATATAACATACTTTCTTATTGTCAACCATCTAATTGCAGTAAGATGCATTTCATTTATGAGAGATATGTTAATACAATTTCCTTCACGAAAATCTGTTAATATAAGCTTTTTCAAAAGTAAGAGGTAATTTTAATTGTTCATATTTCACTGAAGAACTGTTAAGTTATACAAATAGAATACTTCACTGTATTACTATTAAACTACGTATTTCTGCCTTTTTTGACTAGTTTCGATGTGAATAATTTCACAGGGAGCATTACCTGAAAAACTAGACTGGCATAATACGAGGCGTGTTCTTAAAGTTAGTTCCGTTTTCAATTATAGCCGTCACATCGCTGCAATCGTTATTTTGTGCATGCGTGTTTTCTTCTTCAGTCCTCAGACAAGCTGTGCATGCAGTTTCAGAGCTTCAGTCCGTGTGTGTGTGGTTAGTTGCGATCAATTGAAATGTTTAAAGTGATCAAGTACCCTGCCGACTGTGAGATGCGGTCTGTTATCCATTTCTTGAATGCGAGAAACATCAAACTAGCTGACATTCATCGTCAACTTTGTGAGGTGTATGGTGATGATTTAGTGATGGAATGGTCAGGAGATGGGTTAGGAAGTTTGAGGGCCGCATCTCTGAGCATGACAAGCAGCGTACCGGTCGGCCATCTTTGATCAATGATGATTTGGTGTGTGCTGTCGATGAAAAAATTCATGAGGACAGGAGGTTCACAATTTCTTTGCTTTCCTTGAATTTTCCACAAATGTCGCGGAGTGTTCTCTACAAAATTGTGACAGATCGATTACGATATCGAAAATTGTGCTCACGATGAGTACCCAAGGTGCTCACCGAGGAACACAAAACCAAATGAGCTTCCAGTGCATTAAGCTTTCTCACAAGTTACAGTGAGCAAGACGATGAGTTTCTTGACCATATCGTGACAGGTGACGAGACTTGGGTGTCTCACATGACACCTGAATCGAAGCAGCAGTCCATGGAATGGAGGCACACTGCATCGCCAAGGAAAAAGAAATTCAAACAAACCATGTCAACACGCAAGATCATGTGCACTGTTTTTTGGGACAGAAAAGGAGTCCTACTCATCGAATTCTTGCCTCGGGGTGAAACCATTAATAGAGAAACCTATTGTCAGACCTTGAAGAAGCTCCGTCGCGCAATTCAGAACAAGAGATGTGGGATGCTGACCAACGGAGTTGTGTTGCTTCATGACAACGCTCGGCCACACACAGCTCGTGATACCCAAAATCTCATCTCGAAATTTGGCTGGGAACAAATTGACCATCCCCTCTACAGCCCGGATTTGGCTCCGAGTGACTTTCATCTCTTCCTGCACCTCAAGAAGTTCCTCGGTGGTCAACGTTTTGATGGCGACTTCGAAGTGAAAACAGCAGTGTGGAGTGGTTCGGATCGCAGGCGGGCGAATTCTACAATGAGGGGATAGAAAGACTTGTGCCACGACTCGATAAATGCCTCAATAATGGTGGAGATTATGTTGAGAAGTAATTGAAGTGTGGGGAATACAATGCAACAAAAATGGTTTGTAAATATCTTCTTGTTTACTTACTACACCCCCCTTTTGGAACTTACTTTAAGAACACGCCTCGTATATACGTTATTCTAGGTATGCTAACACAATTCCAAGTCACACAGAATTTGTGTGTACTCAATGTGGGTCTCTGGCATCTTGTCAGCCCTGTCGAGTTGTGTGCATATAAGGGGAAAAATTAAGATGGTGTCGGATGGAGTTCCTGGGTAGCTCAGTTGGTAGAGCACTGGTACGTTCAACCAGAGGTTCCGGGATCGATATCCGGCCCTAGAACAATTTTTTCCTTGAAATTATTCAAGTCTGCGTCACAAGGCGCTTTACCTGAAAAACTAGACTTTCATAGTTTCGATGTGATGTGCACTAACTTCTGAATTCTAGTGAGGTCTCGCGCAATCTTCTGGCTTTCTGTTATTCTTGGTGGGGTATGTTCCTGATTAGTAGTGGGTATGTGTGCTGAGTATTCAGTATGTGTAGTGGGTATGGTTTTGTGTGTCTGTAAATTTCGTATTGTTGTAGAGCAGGGATGGGCATAACAATATTTCTTGGCTTTTCTTCTGCTTAGGGATATACAAAATTAATGTGGCAAACAGTTACGCTGAACATGTAATATACTCATTATAAATAATCACTTACAAGTTAGATCTCCTATACTGTTTGGTCAGGATGAGTCTGTCTATATTAGGATGAATACTATTACTACATAAACGTAGAGCAGTTACGAGATGATAGGTTTTTAGATGTGTACAAGCAATATTTTTCATCGGATTCACTTTAGAAAAAAGAAATGTTCTCAGACATAAGGGGATTCAGAGATTGCCAGCATCTTAGTTGCGAAATTACGTAAGTTAGGAGACCTGTTATTAGGTAATAATTCATACAATTCCTTGCTAGTTTTACCTGACATTTGAAAAAGGGGATTGTTCTCTATGACCAGCTTATGTGATTGAAATGCAATAAATTGATCGAACTGCATTTTCAATTAGTAATCTAGCGATTATGGGTTGGCTTTTCCATTAAAAAATTATTCTTATGGATTTTTTAAAGCTTTCTTACTATTTCAACTTGCACAACAAATTACTTAAAATAACACACTGCTTCATTGCATGTAACAACTATTTCATTAATATAAACCATTTCTAACAATCCCATTTTAAACTTTTACGTATAAATAAATGATGATAAAAGAACCTTCATTTGACTGTCTTTTTATTATGAATAAGTTTATGTTCGCCAAAATCCTTCTGATGTTCAAGATTGAAGTGGTGTCTGATATTATAACATTTTACATAAATCTCAATTGAACAGTTGAGACAATGAATTTTACCTTTATTCATAATAACAAAACAGTCTTATTCCCATGTTTCTTGGAAATTAAAACGAAACCTACAATTTATTCGTCATATTCAGACTTTACACACCCCTAATCAGAACAGTATGGTACCGATGTCAACCTGTGATTACTGTATCAGCTTTTTTTCTCAAAAACAATATGATACTGGTTGTTCATATAACAATTTTGATAACCAAAACCTAAGTAAAGAATCCATTGGTGGTAGTAGATACCATTTCCCATAACAAACCGGAAGTAGAGGTATCTGTGGTCAACTTCGAAATTTCAAATGAAAACATAGATCATTGAAGGTACCATAGGATACCACTTTTGAAAAGAAACAACTTTTACTCAAACATTTTTTTTTTCTAGGTTTTATTGTTTATTCACAAAGCAACAGAAATTGTCTTCTGAAAAATGCTGAATGTTGTTTATGTACTTACTGTACCTGTAGTAGGTACAGCTATTGTAAACAATGCAGGTTTTGAAACCAAGTCACTTTTCACTGTCTTTTATTTTACATAGCCATAGTGCATTTTGTTCATTCATCCATATCACATCGTCTTCCTTTGGGTTTGCTATTTGGAAAATGCCATTCACAAACGAAGAAGCATTTAACATGTTCATGATACTTGGAAGAATGCCATTGGAATTGCAGAGAAGCAGCACATGTTTATGCAGAGAAATATCCATTGTGAGCCCATCATTCGTACAATGTTTTGCATATAAACGGCATGGTGCAACCGAAACACAATCAAGGTGAGCGTATCAGACGACCTGTGAGCTGCCGATGTCCTCACTGCAGTGATAGTTATCTTCATGACTCCACAAGAAGGAATTACACATAGTACAGTATTTAGAATTCTCCAAGACAAATTTCATCCATACCATCAGGAACTTGGGGGACATGACTTCCAAATTCGTGTTGATTTCTGCAACTAGTTTCTAAACATGGACTATGATTTCGAGCTCAAAATTCTGTTGACTGGTGTGGCAACTTTCAAAAGTAATGGTCAGGTGAATCTCTACAATGTCCATTATTGGTCTCAAGTTAATCCACACTGGCTAAGGGGAAATGGATTATTAGCACGTGTGGAGCCTCAACACATCATGTGGCCTCCTCAGACACTGAGTCATAGGACCATACTTTTTTGAGAATTTGAATGGTAGAATGTACGCACGCTTCCTCTAAAACATTTTGCACCAGTTGCTTCATGATGTTCCCCTTGCACTTTGGTCAATAATGTGGCTTCAGCAGGATGGCTGTCCAGTTCACTCTTCACATGGGGCTCAGTGAGTTATTAACTGGTTATTTCCCCTACAGTGGACTGAACGAGGAGGACCAGTAGCTTCGCTGGCCCAATCTCCTGACTTTACTCCAAATGACTTCGTCTTGTGAGAGAGAATTAAAGACATGATCTACAATGTGCGTCCAACAACTAGAGAAGACATGAAACAAAGAATTAGAGAAGCCTGTGGGTCTCTCACGTCAGGTGTGCTGAAATGCTCAGTGCAATCATGGATGTTAGGAGGAGATCAGAGCTTGTTTAGACAGGCTGGTGGTCATTTTGAACACTTACTATGAAGAGTGTACGTACATAAACAATGTAGTACAGCCTTACTCAGAAGATACCATTTTTGTTGCTTTGTGAGTAAACAATAAAAAGTTTGAGTAAAAGTTGTTTCTTTTTAAAAGTAATTTCCAATAGTACCTTCAATGAATCATGTTCTCATTTGAAATTTTGAAGTTGACTGCAGGTACCCCTACTTCCGTTTGTTACAGTTACAGAAAATGGTACTACCACCAATCGATTCTTTACATAGCTTTTGGTTATCAAAATATTGTTATATGAACAAACAGTATCATATAGTTTTCGAGAAGAAAGGCTGATACAGGTGGTCTGAAACACCCAGCATATACACACAGACAGGTAAAATATTTGTGGAGAGAGAAATGATGAATGTACACAGTGTCCGTATGGGAAAACAGTGCCCATCCCTGTTGTAGAGTTTTGGTTTCTATAGTGTGCGTGCGCGTGTGTGTGTGTGTGTGTGTGTGTGTGTGTGTGTGTGTGTGTGTGTGTGTGTGTGCGTGCGTGCGTGTGTATGTATGTATGTATGTATGTATGTATGTATGTATGTATGTAATGTCCAACCAGATTGATTCAACATCATTTGGTTTCTGGCAGACCAGTACAAAATTCCCATAGAGGATTTAAAATGTACAAGTTTTTTACAAACATTTCAATGTTCCCAATTCATAATAGAATTTTCCTCATTACAAATGACACACTGAGGTGATGGTAAAATACCCAGTTTATATAAATATTCTGCCAGGCAGTTGTGTCCTGTGGCAATCCTTATGGCAGCTACAGTCTTTCTAGTATCTCTGACTTGTCAACAATACCAGCCCATTTCTTGCCATCATTCTTTATTTGAAGATCTGAGAGAAACTCATTCCTAAATGAGTGGTTAGGAGGTCGTCCATAACAATATTTCAGTCCCTTTTTGTTTCTGTATTGTTGTAGTTGTAGTTGAGGTTTGTTATGTGTTCTGCATAGGTCACATTGTAACTAATCAATTAAGGCAAAAATACATAGTTTAATATCAACACAGTGAAGTAGTTCTTTATTTAAAAAAGAATTTAACAGTTCTTCAGTAATATATAAACGTTAAAAGAGCGGACAATAGAAAAGAATGGAGAATGCTGGTCTTGCAGTGAAAGACCTGCCCTTGGGCAGAACACTATGAATGAATGGAAAGAGTAATACCTAATCAAGAATAAAAATTCTGGCATTGGCATATTACACAAGAAATAGGATTTTTCGCATCACCACCCATCGTAATAACTTAATCATAGTTGTTGTGTGTTCACTATGTTGTTCTTGTACATGTAACAGCCCCTCTTCAATGTTTTACACAGCAGGCTGAGTTCGTGTTCTGGAATATCTGCCACGGTGTGTGCGATGAAATCCAACTCATCAATTGTTGTAGGTTTCCTCAAGAACACCCTTTCCTTCAGATAGCCAAAAAATCAATAATCTGCTGGGTTAATATCTACTGATGACAGTATTACCAGAACAATCACGAAACAAATAAATCATACATGGGCAGAATTTTCAGTTGCATGAGGCACAATATTACGCAGTACTTTGTTTACTAGGAGGGCAGAGTAGGAAGGAAGATTCAAACTGCGACCAGCGTCCACTTATCTTTTTTTTTCAGTAGGTTATTTTACGATGCTTTATCATCATCTTAGGTTATTTAGCGTCTGAATGAGGTGAAGGTGATAATGCCAGTGAAATGAGTCCGGGTCCAGCACCAAAAGTTACCCAGCACTTGCCCATATTGGGTTGAGGGGAAACCCCGGAAAAAACCTCAACCAGATAACTTGCCCTGACCAGGAATCGAACCTGGGCCACCTGATTTCGCGGCCAGACACACTATTACTCCACAGGTGTTAACTCGTCCGCTTATCTTAATTGCTAGGACGATCAGTGGCGGATTGTTAGTAACCATTAACAAAGCATGCTATACACAGGAAAAGACTTAAAAATGTTATAATTGAATCAGTCAGTGGAATAAGGACTGAAGTCCAGAGAAGTAAATTTTTCAGGAGACGAAAAAAACATCACATCTCCTAAATCATTACACCAACACTAACAAAAATTTGCATAGTTGCAGGTCATAATGCACCACTCTGACTGATAATGAACACTCACGTCTGAATTTAATAGTGTGGGTAATAAATAGGATGATAAGTGATGGACTTCGGTCCTTATTACATTGTTTTACTACGCAAGTGTAAAAGACATGCACAATAATCTGAAATAGTGAATTTTATTTATTGAGTAAGTTGTATTTTTAGAATACACAAATCACTTAAGCTAATTGACTAGAAAAAATAGGATATGACACCAATATGATTAATAATAATACAGTGGCGGTTCGTGAATTATTAAATTCGGGGTTCACAATAGTATATGGATAACAAAAGAGACTATTGATTAAATGTTGTCCTTTTCTTATGTGTCTTTAATTGCCAATAATATAAGACAAATATTTTTAAATAGGTACTGGAAGAGAAATTCATTTTGACAAGGTCTGAAACTAAATTAAACAATAAGCTTAAATAATATGAAGATTAAAATTCAAGTTCATATCTAAAATTGTCAAAGTAAAAGCATTTAATATCTTGGTTTTACTATTTGTTTCTATAATAAACATTTCCTTTTACTAAAACAATTTGATAGTTTGTACTTAAAAAAAAAATAAAGTGTATTATCTTAAAAGTACCCATTAGGAATATGGATCTTTCAGTTTTTATGTCACGGCTGGACTTCGATTTTTCTTCTATCCTTTATACATGTAAAAAAGGTAAAGGTAAAGTTATCCCCGTAACATGCCATGAAGGCACTTGGGGGGCATGGAGGTAGAGCCCCATGCTTTCCATGACCTCGGCACTAGAATGAGGTGGTGTGGTCGGCACCACGCTCTGACCGCCTTTTACCCCCGGGAAAGACCCGGTACTCAATTTTATAGGAGGCTGAGTGAACCTCGGGGCCGTTCTGAAAGTTTGGCAACGAGAAAAAATCCTGTCACCACCTGGGATCGAACCCCGGACCTTCCAGTCCGTAGCCAGCTGCTCTACCAACTGAGCTACCCGGCCACCCCCTTTAAACATGTATAAGCTAAATATAAACAAAAGATCTGATACACATTGATACTGTATGTTAAATATGATACAAAATTAGAAAATATCTAAATATTTCACACATAATAAGACATCCTAAAGATCGGACATAAAATAAAACAATATTTGTACATTTGACACAAAAATAAGATAGAACAACATCTAAATATTTTACACACAGTAGGAAAATATATCAAGATCTGACACACAAATAAACACAAATATCTAAAGATCTAACACACCGTAGGGTAATATAACACACATGTATGAAGCTTTGACATAAAATAAGACATGTAGGCCTAATGATCAGTTACAAAATCAGATAGGCCTAATATTTATAGATTTGACACAAAATAAGAAAGTGTCTAAATATTTTTACAGTAGGAACATATCTCAAAGTTTTACACACAATAACACAAATACTGTATATTTCTGCAGATAAGACGACAATTGAATTATAAAAATATCCAAAAGACGAGGGTAGTCTCATCTGGCAGATACAAAAAGGAGGAGATCTTAAAATTCTACACTAAAACCATTACAAAATACAAAAAATCACTTACTTGTATATTTAAAATCCTGCGAAATCATAATTTTCGTCGTCAAAGGCAAAGAACTGGTCAAGCACGTCCTCACTTTCAGTGTTAACAGCATCATCATATGGTCCCATTCTGAAAGTAGTGACTCAGTTCTACTTCATCAGTATTCCATAACAAATCATCCTCTGGAGATCCATAGCGTTAGAAATTCCGCACTTATTTTTTAAAGGATTTTATCACTGTTTCCACTTCCACTTTTTTCCATGATTTCAGCGCGAACTCATAAGTGACGCAGCACACATGTTCATAGTTTGGGGTTCGTCTTGAAGGACAGATATAAGCTACAGTAAAACCATAATACTGTGCTCGAAATTTATACCTCGTCTTATCTGTGGAAATATACGCCTTCTAAAAATTTAACACATGATAGAACAACATCTAAAGCTTTACATACAATAGGACAATATAATACAAGCATAAAAAGATTTGACACAAAATAAGACAATACTTAAGAATTTGGCACACAGTGAAACAATGTTCATGTACAGTTTTGGTATAGAAAGTCTTTCTTTCTTCGAAGCAAACAAATCAATTACAGTTTCATTAAAATTAGCAATGTTACTAATCATGCTTTTTTCAATAGAAAGCATTACTAATGCACTTAACTTTCCTTCGGTCATGGTAGGCTACTTCTTAGAAAGGTCTTTATCATTTTTAAGGTTGAGAAGCATCTCTCGGCCTCAGAAGTTGTCATAGAAATTGTAATAACAATGAGCAATAGCTTGTAAGTCTCTGTATATTGTAAGTTATTTTCTATGAGAAATTGCAAAAAACTGACAGCGCCACTCATATTCCTAAAATCCGATCTTCTGTAGATAATCTGCAATTCTGTTTTAAGGCGATCCTTTTCCAGAAGTTCATAAACATCTATTATTTCTTCAATTAGTTCATAAGGGAAGTGTTTCTCATATTGTTGAAATTTTTTGGCATCAAAGAGACACAAGGCAGAAAAGTGAGCAGTAAAAGAAAATCTTCTTTTTGCTTGATTTGCGATGTTGTCACAGACTTCCTTAGCTGCCATAGTCTTATTAATGTAAGTAGACCTATTTTCGTCTTTTTTTTTGTTGGCACCTCCACATTCTCAACTTCCATGCTTACTGCCTCCATTCCCTCTCTTTCCTTCTGCAATGTTGCAATGTTGCATGGCACAGATACGTAGACGACATACTAATCTATACAAATGGAACAAAAGACAGATTGAAAACCTATACAAACACATAAACTACACTACACACTAGAAACAGAGAACAACAAATCCATAAATTTCTGAGACATCGCAATAACAAATACAGACAACAAACACAAGTTCAAAATATACAGGAAACCCACTACCATGGTAACACACATATATAACACCTCCAATCATCCCACACAATACAAACACGCAGCATTCCGATCCATGATACACAGACTCATCAACATTCCTATGAACTAACAGGACTGTAAGTAAGAAATACACACTATCAAAAACGTAACATAGGAAAATGGATACAACCCCAACATAACAGACAACATCACAAGAAAGACTAAATGCAAACAACACTAACATATCAAAACATGAACACATACAAAACTGCATCATCATTCAAGGAACTAGAATACAACATAGAACACAGAACACACTACAAAAAACATCTTAACACACAGACAAGACATCACAAATAAATACAACTTAACAAGAGTTTACAAACTATCATGCAACAGCAGCAACGACTTCTACATTGGACAGACTGGAAGATCATTTCAAACACGTTACAAAGAACATATCACAGCCTTACCAAACTACACAACAATTCAATCTACGCAGAACACATCACAAACTCCAACCACAGCTACAGCAACATAGACAAAGACATGAAAATACTACACATCCAGCCAGAAACTTGACGTCCACACCTGTCGAGTAACGGTCAGCGCATCTGGCCGCGAAACCAGGTGGTCCGGGTTCGAATCCCAGTCAGGGCAAGTTACCTGGTTGAGGTTTTTTCCGGGGCTTTCCCTCAACCCAATACGAGTAAATGCTGGGTAACTTTCGGTGCTGGACCCCGGACTCATTTCACCGGCATTATCACCTTCATTTCATTCAGACGCTAGACGCTAAATAACCTAGATGTTGATACAGCGTCGTAAAATAACCCAATTAAAAAAAAAAAAAAAGAAAGAAACTTGACAGCCTAGAACAATATAAATTTATAAGCATACAAAAACAGACCCACAGCACATCCTGAACACTCAACTCAATTTCAAAACACACACAATCATGAACACATCCCACCACAACAGGAAACCAGAAGATAGCGCAGGATTTTCACTAGACTTTGGACAATGAAGCACAAGACTTCGAAACTAGTCAAGCAAGGTAAATCCTAAAGATTAACACAGTAAGGAAGTTGGAAATTTAATCAATGACATATAAAACTTATGTGAAACCAGTTTTAATGTATGGCAGTGAAGTTCTTATATCTACACAACCTAATGAAACAGAACCAAGCTAAGAGGAGAATTACATGTAGTGTTAAATCTGCCCCCACGCATATAAGTACTGACAATATACGTACAATAAGGTTAAAAAAGAATGGGCCAATGACACATGTCTGAGTTCCAGGAACAGAACAGTGCGCATGCCGTCGCCTTGAAGCTCCAGTCCATGTAAGTGTGCTGCATTTTGTTCTAAAACAACTGAAGAATGAAATGGCAATAAAATTGATAAATACTAAATCTATCAAAATGGGGTACAAAATGTACCAAAATGAAGATGAATGAGAAAGCTACGTAATACGCCAGATTAAAGTACGAGCCATTGCAGCAGAGGTGGCTTAAACATGGGTCTAAACGAGATAGCATTGGTTGTAGGAGGTTCGAATTTCTGTTAGTCTTAGTGTTTTACATTACAAAATTACCATGTCGATTGAATGTTTAGTACATAGCACAACCCGTCCCCTGGGCAACACTACTGTCTTAATAAAACCGTCTGCATTTATATCTCTTTTTATAGCTTTTAAAAATATGTTTAACTACAACATTAAAACATGTTACCATTGTAAACATTAATTTTGTTCTTTTAATAATGGCAATACTCAAGTGATACTGTCTACCATTCTTCAGTTTAGCTTTGTTTTGTTTACCTATATTCTTCACAGGGAGTGTTGACAACGTTCGAAAGCCAATTTTCATAAATAATAAAACAACATTTGAAATAATAATAAAAAGTAGAGTGATATGTTATAATAATATATAACATATTGAATGATCGTCCACCTCTGCTTCAGCATGTGGACATGAGGCCAGCAGCCGGCTGGTCGGTCTTGGCCTTTCATGGGCTGTAGTGCAATGGTTTTTACTTTACTTAATATATATAACATATTATATTGATATTTCATACTCTTCATCAGTCATATGTCAGCTGATACTTGCAGCCGTTTAGGTTCTTGAAGCCCCTTTTTGGGCCAGACATGATATTGCAAACATTAATTAGGGCCTACATATCGAATTAAACCGTAAAATTTTGCATGGGGACTAGAGAATGATAGTTCGTCTTTTTATTTAGATACATATTAAAATTATTTTACTTTAATATGTGTTTTGAATATTAACTCCAGAAATAAATTGTATTTTTGTCCAAAAACACCCGTGATACGAAATTTTTACAACTCTCATAATGTTGGATCATTCACGTCTTACAAATGTGTTATGACAAGGGAAGAGAATTCTATTACAATGAGACAGTCTTCACTCAGCGATTATGTGGCTTGGTCTGCGACATTTCTCAACAAACAAGTAGAAATAATATCATTATCGACATCGTCATATTTTACGACACGGATTAAGTCAAATTATTTCAGTTTCAAAGTGGTTTAATATTGGTCTGATCAGAGTTTTCTTGGACGCCCTATGTTTCTCCTTTCAACTGGTTTGTAATAAAGCAGTTTACTGTATATGGTATTCCAGGATTCTATTCATTCTATGTGTTGTCTCCATTTATTATTGTCATCTTCTGTTTATTGAGATATAATTATTGTAATTTCCCTATGTAGCATGGCTGTAATTATATAATTAATATCACATAAAATTATTAATTTCTGCAAAGTATAAGAGTCTGGGAAATTATTATTATTATTATTATTATTATTATTATTATTATTATTATTATCATCGCTATTATCATGGTTGTCATTGTCATCGTTATCATTATTACTATTATTATTATTATTACTATTATTATTATTAAGGTGATATGGTGAACACATGAAACTGACTATAAATGTTGTTTACTCATATTTGATGTGCTTCTGATTTTCAAAAAGCAAATAAACTATTAATTTTGTATACAGGCTAGGTCGTGCCTAATAATAGCCCACAATGATACTTGCATAACTAAGTTTATTAACAAATTCCACTAACATTTGTCATTAAAAATATAAGATAATACAATAAGAGAAAATGAACTCTACCAGGAAGCGAACTTACACCTCTGGTTTCGAAATCAGAAACATTACCCCGATGCCACACCACCTCGCTGTCATTGCAGATGGGTAGCTGTCAAAGACTCAACAACACAGCACTGCCTTCGAAAACAATGAGTTTGCTTGTGTGAGCCTGACTTAAAAACTTTACATTTAAACTGCCAACTGTACCTATTAAATACGAAATTGAGAAACGAAGTCTTATTTTGTTTGAGAAATTAAAACGAATTCCAAAGAATGCTTACTAGGAGGAACTACAAAAATTCTGAAGGAAACTCAAAATACAATCTGGCTTCTTCCAGGATATTTAAAAATTACGAAGTAAATACAATGTACAAACAACTGAAAATATAGAAAAACTTCTACTCCCAGAAATTAAATGTGAAAATGAACTGATACAATACATCACTGCAAAACGTGACATTGACCAATCAGTATTAAAATCATTAGCTATTGAAACCATATGTACAAGATATCCAAAATCTGAATGGCTTCATATTTATACAGATGGATCTCTGCTTGACAAACACAGTAACGCTGAAGCAGGAATCTAAGTGACTTTTTTAGCTTTTACGTATCTCTTGGAACAATGTCCACTCATTATGATGGTGAATTAGAAGCAATCAATACAGCTTTCCATCACATACATAAATTTAACAAAGTAGTTATACTTAGTGATTGTAAATCTGGACTCCAAGCACGAACATCGAGTCCTCCAGAAAACAGACTTACTTACTTATTTACAAATGGCTTTTAAGGAACCCGAAGGTTCATTGCCGCCCTCACATAAGCCCGCCATCGGTCCCTATCCTGTGCAAGATTATCCAGTCCCTATCATCATATCCCACCTCCCTCATATTCATTTTAATATTATCCTCCCACCTACGTCTCGGCCTCCCCAAAGGTCTTTTTCCCTCCGGTCTCCCAACTAACACTCTATATGCATTCCTGGATTCGCCCATACGTGCTACATGCCCTGCCAATTGCAAACGTCTGGATTTAATGTTCCTAATTATGTCAGGTGAAGAATACAATGTGTGCAGTTCTGCATTGTGTAACTTTCTCCATTCTCCTGTAACTTCATCCCTCTTAGCCCCAAATATTTTTCTAAGCACCTTATTCTCAAACAGACTAGTAAGAGAAATTCTTTCTGCTCGTAAAATGCTACAAGGGCTTCGTAAAGAGGTAGTTTTTCAATCAATACCCTCACACTGTGGAACAGTAGCTAATGAGAAGGCTGACTTCCTAGCCAAAAAAGGAACAAACATCAGACAAACTCGAAATAATATGAGTACAATCTCCTTTCATACCTCAAAAGTCAGGATCAAACACACAGTCCAGTCCTTTTGTAAACAGGAATCCCTGAAGAAAAGCGAAGGCAAACCTTGGAATATTCTGCTGGACAGTAATAACATCCCAGATTTGCCACGATAAAAAGGGCTATAGTTATATTTCGCTTAATCACCTCTCATTTGCATTGGATTAATATTTACCAGCATCCACACTGCACACTGCACCCTCTGTAGAAATCAAAACTCCATCATGGAATAAACAACATTTGCTACAATGCCCAGCAATAAAGAAAATAAATGCTGATTTACCACCACAGCCCACCATATATTATTGGGAGAATCAGAGAAATCCAAGATCCTTAGCACTGGTCAACAACAATAACAGTATTCAGTATTCATATTGTAAATTTGTGTATGTTACACTGTTTAACATGAAAGCTGGAACAATCTTACTCTTGCCTTTCTGTACATGTTGTGCATTCCAGAAAAAGCACAGTTAAAGTTACAGCACTTTTCATTTCCAGGTATGATCCATTAAAGTTACACGAAAATGCTAAGCAGACTGAACAGACACTACAAAGAGTGAACAGCCCATCTCAACAATATCGTAATAAAAATACGCGCATTCTCATATGCACAGAGTACTTATTCTTCTCCAAATTCTTTCTTGGAGCAAGTCTTGTTGGGAGTCCACCTGTATGTAGCCAACAATTTCGCACGACTGTCCACAAGTAGCATATTTACAGGGGCTCTTGTTTACTGCACATGCGCAGTGTGCTGTAAGCAAAACTTATACAATAAGAGAGCTCCAAATTTGTTTTCCGTATCTGTACATACTCGTAGATCTGTGATTGACACTTTTGTAAGTGGTTTGTAACACCTGGGGCTATTCCACAAAGATATGGTGTTATACATTACAAATTACTGACGAAAGATGGTAAAGTATGGAGCTGTATCTTTCTGTTCCATGAAAGAATTAAAGTGTATTGTACATTACCAATGAACCGCTACTAATGACGTCATATCAATAAACATACTATGTCATAACATGAAGCAACTGGTGATCTTCGTATTTCATTAATCGAATTCAGTTATGTTTGCCTCTTTAATTGTAATGTATTTTAAGGTTGGTTATAGAGCAAAGATTCGTTGATTCTATGAATTTCGTAACACTCCAATGTTATTTATTTTGGTTTACTTCTTTAATAATGAAAAATTTACTTCCTTATTATCATCATGTTCTTCTGTGATCCCCACATAATGCTCCTTGATAGTTCGATAGTTTCCCATATTAGCACTATACTAGAGACAGAAGAAATAGGCGGGAATGGCGAACCCCTCAGAACCTGCTTGGTGTATGGTCCTGTGCCAAATAACTTACTCCTCCATTCACACTTTTTGCACTATAGGAAAACTTAAAAGAACAAATAAAATAATAACGTGATTTCTAGTAATTACAAATACCTGATTTACTGAATATTGTTGTTTTGTTTAGTCAACTGTCCAAACACAGGTCTCGAACTCATAAGTGACAACAATGAGGCATCACTAATGAGATAACTAAGCCAGGAGATAATGGGTTATGGTGGCCAGTTCCTCCTTTGCATACGTCGCTGAATAGTAACATATTACACTAATCAGACTTTAGATTATATTATCATTTATAATATTTTGCAAGTTAGCCATTTCACAAATGTAATAATTATCATCATGTAATGTGAACATAATACGAGAAATCAAATATTTAGCATTACACACAATTATTAGTATTTTGTTTTTATGTGCTTTCAAAATATTGTATTGAAATAGTAACTACTAAATAAAGTTTATACAGTTGTCAACTTTGTGAATCATGAGAAAATTAAGAATTAAAGTGCAAAAAAGTAATATATTTTTCTGTGTGTAGAAATATACACGTTATTGTAACATTAACGAGTATCATAATAAAAAATACTTATGTATTAGAAGTACACTTAAGAATGGCTTAGCTTACAAAAGAAATAACACAATAAATATGACTAAAAATTGTTCTGCACAGATTCTCTTAACCGATGCAGAGATACACCACACTCCTTTGCAGTGGCTGTCTGTGTTGACACTTTTAATGTCGTCACAAACTTTAAGTTCTTTCAAGAAACAACAAACTTGATAAATAACGCCTTTAGCATGACTTTTGATATCAGGGCTCCACTGAGACATGACAGTGATTACCTGGATAATTAGTATTTCAAAATACTGTTTACTGTGTTATTATAATATATTTTTTCGAACAAGCTCTAACATAGTAATATCACAGGCGAGCACTTGTCAACAACTAGCATTCGAACAGGAAGGTCTCTTTGTTCAGGTCATAAACCACTGGGGAAAGTGTGGAGTGAGTAGTTTCCGCACAAGACCAAAAACCCGCCTATTTCTTCTGCCTTTACTATAATAACGATCTTCACCCTCAAACTTAATTGTTGCGAAATTACAAACACTGCAAAGTTATTGAAATGGCGTCAAAGGAGATGAAATTGTTTCTTTTGAAGGAAATAGGAGCAAGAAAAGAAGATATTCTATAGCACATATTTATCAAAATATATCTTAATATTATGAAATAAATATAATTAAATCGCATTAGTACATGTATGTATTAGTCTCCTAATACTTGACAATTCACTAGTAAATTAATATACTAGTACTTTTGTGGAACACAATCAGGAAACTTCATTGGTAATTTGTAAGTATGGAGTGGTAAAATACTGCTGTAGAGGAGTCTTTTGTGGAATAGAAATCTAGTATGTTCACTACTTACTAGAGAATTTATTTGTAATGTACAACACCATACCTGGCCCCTAGTGTTGCTGAAACTCCAAAAGACACAAAACCCTATAAGGAAGAACTTAGGCTACTGTTTTATCGTCGTTAAAAGCTACATATTTTCACACACTCGAACATGGAAGTTATCAAAAATCTCTACAAACTAACTTCAAGAATTAAGGAGAAATGCCCGTTGAAGACATTATGAAAATGCAATAATTTAACATGATCTCCCTATAGACCTAAAATATTGCAAGAAACTTCGATGATCGAATCAGTGAATTACATGTAGATTCCTGGAATTGTTTCGAAAGATCTGAAAGACTTGTAAAAGCCATCTATAAAATTTTCGGAAAGCTTGGAATTTAATTTAACACAGCTAGTGGTAACAGGCGTAGATAGAATAGGGAAAGGGACTCGTGTGCTGGGGAAGTGAGTTTGATTACACTCCGGCTCACTGATTATATTAGCATATATTTTTTCTTTCAATGCTCTTGGAAGCAGTGCCGAAAATGCAGTACACAATGTACTTTCCATATCTGGACGAGGAAAGATAAACTGTAGGCCTATGCACTTTTTTTTCTTTCCAGCAACTTATATGTCTGTTATTTAACGAGGTCACTCATCGACTGAATTAGTGGAGTGGAGATGTTATTAAGGCAAGATGAAAGGGTTATGTGACCCAAACAAGTGATCAGACCAAGTGGGATACAAGCAGTTGTGGAATTCAATATATTTCAATTGCTGTCAATGTTGAGACCACTTCGATAATAGTAGCTCCAAAGAAGAAAGATGAGTTCATGTCAATTTAGTTGTTATTAAGGGACCTGTGATCAGGTCGTGGCCACCTTTAAGGCCTTTGATATTGTGAGTTCATAACGTGGGTGCAAAATTACAAACATTTCGAAGCAGTTCTTCATTCGCACAATATTTCCTGTTAAATTAGAGATAGGTGAAGATTTTCATAACAGTTACTTGAAATTGAATTAAATTTAATAATAACTGTAAACATATTGTAATGCATTATGCCTGTGTTTCTCAAACTTTTTCCATTGCCGATCACTTTTAACATATTGTACAAACTTAGAATTCTTGTAGTCCACTTTTATTATTATTATTATTATTATTATTATTATTATTATTATTATTATTATTATTAATCATTGACACTTCTTCTTCACCACACTCGGTAGGGAAAACATACTTAAATCATTGAAAATAACTTTAAAATTGTAACATACCATTCTAGAGCCATGATGTCTTCACTGACAAGGTTATATTAGTAGGTAAGAGTTGGGCTGGGGTGTCCCTGGCGAGATATTAACTATCCACAAACCTTGAGTGGGTACCGGATGTGCCAGCAGGTGGTGGATAGCCGAGGACCTGCACTGGGAATAGTGCGAAATCACTAGGCCTGGTCAGGCCTGTCTCTGAATATCAAATAACAGACTGTGAACCAACTCCCCAACCCTAAAGTGTTATGCGTTTCCGTGCTGATGGGGTGCATGGCACATGGGATGTGTTACTAATGGAGTCTCCGAGAAACTGGCGACCTCTCGGAGTAAATACAGTAGCGTACAAATTAATCCGAACAACGTAATTACTTATGCAAAAACACTCAAACGGGATTAAAAAAAGGA
This sequence comes from Periplaneta americana, assembly GCF_040183065.1. NCBI lineage: Eukaryota > Metazoa > Arthropoda > Insecta > Blattodea > Blattidae > Periplaneta > Periplaneta americana. The sequence goes on along the minus strand of NC_091117.1, from coordinate 133,566,917 downwards.
CCTCAGTAATCTATGTGGCCTCCCTTGTTCCTAATAACAGCTCTGAGACGATTTGGCATAGATTCCACTAATTTCCCACAAATATTCTTCATTTCTTCATCGCGAATCCATACACCAATGAGGGCAGAAATCATCTTCTCCTTTGTAGAACAATCCATTTTTTGCATTCTTCTTTTGCAAATTGACCACAAGTTCTCAATGGGGTTGATATCGGGTGAGTTGCCTGGCCAGGGGAGTACCTGAATATTCTTCTTGTTGAAGAATTCTGTAGTTTTTCGAGACGTATGGCATGGTGCCAGGTCTTGTTGGAACACACCTCTGCCATCCGGAAATGATTTTTGCAGCTGGGGTACGATTCTGGTTTCCAATAAGTGAATATATTTGTCAGAATTCATCATACCCTTGATAGGTATTAATGCTCCAGGCCTTTCATGTGTAAAACAACCCCAAAACATTACTTTAGGGGGGTATTTGGGTGCTTGTTGGAGATGAGCTGCTGTTACTTTTTCGGATCCTTTCCGTACGTAAGAAACACGGTGGCTGTGGACCTCGAAATGAGACTCATCGGAAAAAAGTACATTCTTCCAGTCATTCACTGTCCAGTGTTGATGTAATTTTGCCCACATTTACCGTTTTTTGCACATAACAGGGGTTAGCAGTTGCTTCTTAATAGGCTTACGAGCCCTTTGTCCAGCTTCCAAAAGCCTACGCCGCACTGTTGTGACGTGAATATTCGCCCCAGTGATAGCCATTAACTCGCGGGTTAAGTCGACAGCAGTTAGTCTAGGATTTAATTTACTTTTCCTGACAATTAAACGATCATCTGCAGGTGAAGTCTTCCTTTTCCGGCCAGTTTCCTTTTTTCTGGGGTGTGATGGATCCAGTCTCCCTGTATCGTTTTATGATCGAATTAACAGTAGCCAAACCGATGTGACATTCTGCAGCAATTTGCCTCTGTGTCATAGAAGAATGCTCTGCTAATGTTATAATTTTAGACCGTTTTCGTGCAGTTGTATCCATTTGTGAAGACGACAGAATGTACACAGGATTGCAGTATTAAGTCTTCAACACAACTGAAATGCTTATAAGTACAAAACGACAGGCAAAATGTCACATATTATAAAAAATAATAACGACAGACCTTCAACAATGGAATTACACGTACTACAGATGTCAATTAAAGCGGTATGAGCAGCTGTGAGACCAACAATGACAGAAAATGTAAAAATATGTTGTGTTTGGATTAATTTGCACGCTACTGTAGCCTTGCACTAGCAAAGAGGGCTCTGCCAGTGTGGACTGTTTAATTCCCCCACACTTGTGGGATCTAAACGAACACAAGTACAGAAATCAAACTAACTGAAACTGACCAAGGAGCCACTTCGGCAGACTTGGCAGTACTTCCTCAGAAAAGGCTGTCAAGTCCTTGGCTACAGGCGTTGAGAAAACGAGACTGCAGTCAGGGAAGCTCTCAGGAACTCAAAGGAAAAAACTCCTGAAAGAGAAAAAAATGAAAGAGGGCACTTAGACAGTTGAAAAAACGCACAAGATTACCTCTCCAAAAGGAAAAGAAATAGCGGGACTCAGTGGGAGATTTAAAAGGTCCCACTCAGGATTCTAGCACCTCTACTTCCATCAAACAACATCCCAAAAACCACAGGAGCTTCACTGCGGAGCAGACTGTGTCTTATTGCAGGTATCAAGATGGCAGTTGTCTGTCAATGTCATCCTGATACCAAGCTGACCTAGTTCAGACTAAACTAACTGCGGCAGTGGAAGCCACTACTGGAGAAGGAACACCACTGCAAAACTCCAAATTTGTACAGGCAATCCTATGGATAACCTGAGCAAATGAGGGTATGGTAGTAAAGACTGGCTTATGCAGGAGGGAACCTTTGAGAGGGGGCGGAGCTGAAAGTTGTCAGTTCCAAGAACCGTCCCAAACAACCCAAGGTGCTCGTCTGGATACCAGAAACTGTTGAACTATCAAAGTTAAAAACAGACTCAGTATACAAAATCCTGAGTTCAAAACTGAAGACTGGCTCCTTATGAGTCGGAAGGTGGGAGAGAAGGAGCAAATGCTGGCTTTATCAGTTGACTTCCACTCGTACAAGGAACTGGAAAAAAGAGATTTCAAGGCCTTTTGGGGCCTTGGGAGGATCACCTTTAAAAAAATTGGACTGGGAGGCTGGTGATGAGGGTATTGCAGGTATTAAATCTACATCACAATAGGGCAGCATTGTCTGCCCTATGTACAAAGATAAGTCCTGCGATGTAGCACTCATCCAGGAACCCCGGTGCTACAATGGTATAATCAGAGGTCACAAGGAGGCTGGTGAGGAATTGATATACAATAGAACCATCAAGACTCCAAGAACCTGCATTATAATTAAAAATAATACGAAAATACTACCGTTAATAAACCTTTGTTCTAGGGACCTTACGGCAGTAAAAATAAAATCATCAAGTAAGGCGGGACCAAGGGAGATAGTTCTTGATCGACTTACCTCGTCCACCAGAGATGTGGAGAAGCTGGTAGTCAGCTGTCAGAAAGAGGGCTTACATCTGGTCATCGGTTGTGATGCAAACTCCCATCACACTGCATGGGGGAGTTCAAACACCAACAACAGAGGTGAGTCTCTGTACAATTGTATTGTATCTAATAACTGCGATACAGCCAGTATTGGTAACAAACCTACCTTTGTTACCTCTAGAAGGCAGGAAGTTATCGATATAACTCTGGCCACCAATTATCTGGTACATTTATTAAAAACTGGTATGTATCTGAGGATGTAAGTTATTTGGACCTCAGATACATCCAATTTGAAATATTATGTAATTTTAAACAGGAAGAATCTTATCGAGATCCAAAAAAGACAGACTGGGGCTCCTACAAGGAAGACCTAACCAGGTATCTAAAGAAGATGGACGATAAGATTAATGATTTCTCTGACTTAGAAATTGCTGCAGGGCAATTGCAAGATGCAATTATCTCTGCATACAATGACAACTGTCCTCTTAAAACAAGGAACCTGGACCTTGCTAATAAGAGGAAGGAGACGAGAAGGCTATTTAATGTAGCAAAGATAACAGGACATGGAGACTGAATATAATAAAGCCCTGAGAGAAGCTAAAAGAGCCTCCTGGAGAAGACACTGTGAGGAGATAGAACAGGCACCAGAATGTGCCAGACTCCAGAAGTGTCTTAGTAAAGACTCTCGGTGTGCTATTGGCAATCTCCAATTAGAAAACGGAGAATTTACTAAAACAGAGAAGGAAACATTGGAGGAACTCCTCCTTGTCCACTTCTCTGGTTCACAAATCATACAAGAGCCTCTTGGTGGATGGGACAGTTTTGGACTTGAATTTCCAAATTACCGGGGTTTAAGAGAAAACTGGGCACTGCCAAAAGTGTTATTAGTTATGACAAGTTGAAATGGGCCGTGTTCTCATTCCAACTATACAAATCCCCAGGATATGATGAAATTATGCCCATCATGCTCCAGCAAGGATTAGAACCAAAGTCCAAACAACTGATACTTATTTTAAGGGCTAGTTTGGCATTAGGACACATACCAATAAACTGGAGGCATAGGTACAAGGGTAGTATTTATACCAAAACCAGGGAAATCTTTGATCCTGGCGAAGTCCCTAAGACATATCAGTTTAATGTCACTCAAAACTCTTGAGAAATTGGTAAAGGACGGTGATTTGAATACCTTTTCTTTGCACAAGAACCAACATGCCCATCAGGAAGGCAGATCAATAGACACTGCACTTTTTCAGGTTTCACGAAAACTGGAAAAGACAATTAAAGCAAAGGAGGTGGCACTAGGTGCCTTCATTGATACTGAAGGCGCCTTTGACATTACCTCCTTTAAAGCTTTTACTACAGCTGCAAAGAAACATGGTATAGATGAAACCTGTATCAGATGGATTGAATCCATCTTGAAAGGCAGAGTGGTACATACAACCCTCATGGGCAGCAATTTAGCTGCAAAGGTCATGAGTGGATGTCCACAGGGAGGTGTATTATCACCCATCCTGTGAAATTTAGTTGCAAATGGATTACTGGATGAAGTCAGTAATCTAGGATTTGATATTATGGACTATGCTGATATAGCCATCATAGTTCGGGGTAAATTCACGAATACCATTAGGGAACTTATGCAAGTGGCCCTAAATAAGGTAACAACATGGGCTGAGAGAGAAGGTCTTAAGATCAGTCCTCATAAAACAGCCTTAGTACCTTTCACCAGATAAAGAAATTTGAAGGGATTAGGACCATTATTTCTTAAAGGTGAAAAACTCAAAATGGTTGAGGAAGTCAAGTACTTAGGGGTGATTTTTGACTCTAAGGTAGACTGGAATCAACATTTGAAAAGTATAACACAACGAGCAAATACAGTTTTTGAAACTGTTAGATGCACGTACGGAAAAAAATTGGGACTAAGGCCTAGTATGATTCACTGGATCTATACTAGAATAATCAGACCATCTATAACCTATGAGCTCTCGTATGGTGGAAAAAAGTTCTTCAAAACAACTCCAAAATCAAGCTATGCAGAATTCAAAGAACAGCCTGTATGGCAGTGGCGGCTCATGAACTTGTGGATTGGGAGAGCTGCAGTAGATTTCGGCACATACAAATTTCACTTCTTGATACCATTACTAATAAGTATAGGACAAAAATAAATGCACTACATTCGAAAAACCAAAACTTCCTGACTTAGTTGGGAGATGTCTGTGGGAACATTTGCTAATCCCTAAGAAAAACTAATACCATGGATTTCAGTCTGAATTTCAGATCGGCAGACACTCAACTTACAATCCACCAGTTCATTCTGAATTGTCTTAGAATAACCTTAAACAGTGGCATGTTCCAAATGATTTTTGAGAGGCTCGTTTAGATTACTCACGAACTGTAGCAACCCACGAAACACATCAGGGTTCTTCGAATCGTTTTTTCATCATGTCCCCTAAGGGGAAGTTCATATTGGCCACAAGATTTGATACAATCAATATTTAAAAAAAAATAATTTCACGATTTTTTCTCACTTCTTGATTATGTTTGAGAATGTTTGTTCTGTTCGTTTCACTTAATTGCACAGCAGTATGAGTTGCGTAACACAGCCAATGAAACAACATTTTTCAGGTGAAACTGCGAAGATTCGTGCATTTTGCTATTAGGGGCAAATGTCCTAAATCTGTCACATCACTCCTAGTCCATGCAGCATCACCACCAAAGGGGAGGCAAGGAGAACAAAATACAGATTTTTTTTGTTCACATCCACGTAACCACAAATGCTTAGCATAAATTTTATTGTTATACTTCCTTACATATATGCACTATTTCGGCTGGATGAAGCTTGAGTAAGATTTAAGTCGGGTAACGGACGACCCTGTAATTTCACTTCATTGCATCAATCTTCTCCACGAGGGAAAGTTGGGAAAAATAAAATTAATATTCTGTAATTCACACACACTCATGCTTGCACATTTGCACTGGTTAAGGTATGGTATTAACCATTACCGCTCCTATGTCGGAGTCAGTCCGCCACTAAAATATGTCAGCTGCAGTCCTGCGCCGGACTGAGTCCGCCACGTTTCCTACAATGTTTATAAACACTCCGAACTCGGAGCAAGGAATGCATGTTGCGTCAGTATGTTATTGAGATTACGATCTGTGCGGTGGTGTTATTTCCGTGTGAATTAGAATTGTTTCCTGTGCTCTAAAATACATTTTAGAAGTGGCTGCGAATGTTTTATCGTTCTTGTTATCACAATGGCGTCTACGAGCAGAAATGTTGTCAAAAAAACTAAATACATAGTGAAAAAAAAAACGGAAGGCTTTGGGCGACGATGAGATACATGAAGACTTGCATGGGGATTGGGAAACTTTTAGTGATGATTCAGACATTGAACTAATTGAAGACAATGACTCTGATTCTCAAGTAAGTGAAGCCATTTCAAGTGACAGTGACGATTCTGATGACAATCAGTCCTGTTCAAGTGATGTTGAAGATGATGGTGATGATAAAATAGACAGTGTTGACAATGATGGTTGGGATCACTGGGGTGCTAATGACAATGACTTTCATCATATACCGTTTCGTGGAACAGCAGCTTATAAACCTCCCCAGACTGGACGAAAGCCTGATTCACCATTTTTATTTTTTTTTTGCTATTTTTTAGCCAGACACTGTTTCAAGAAATAGCTACCGAAACCAACAGGTACGTTAGACAAAAAATACAAAAAGTCACACCTTTGCGAAAACATTCAATTTGGAACGGTTGGGAAGATGTCACCGCTGAAGAGCTAATGGCTTTTCATGGAGTAATACTGAATATGGGAAGACGTATGAAGAGTACTATCAAAGACTTTTTCTCGGAACAATGGTTAGACAGTTCACGGTTCTACAAAGACATATTTTCAAGAAAGCGATTTCTGCAAATATATTGGGGTCTTCATGTCTCTCCCCCTCCTAGAGATGGAACTCCAGACAGACAAATGCAGTCCCGAGCAAGTAAAGTAAAAAACGTTGTAGATTACGTTGAATCAAAATTTTTGGAATTTTACAGTCCATCGCAATATGTATGTGTGGATGAGTCTACTGTAAATTTCAAAGGACGTGTAGTATTCAAGATGTACAACCCACAGAAACCAACAAAATGGGGTCTTCGAATTTATGTAATTGCTGATTCGACAAATGGTTATGTCTGTGGTTTGATTCCTTATTATGGATCAGTAACTACAAAAAGTTTGATTCATCCAGAACTGACATTCACCAGCAGAATAGTTCTTCAACTTATAAACAAAGTTCAGAGTGTAACGAATGAGAAAGGATACCATCTGTACACAGACAGGTTTTACACAAACTTGGATCTTGCTCGGGAACTGTTACAAGCAAACGTTCATTTGACTGGTACAATAATGCAGAATAGGAAAGGCTTGCCGAAACAAATGAAGAAGAAAGCACTGAAAATAAAGAAACATGAAGTAGTAGCCTACAGGAAGGAAGACAAATATTTGACATTATCGTGGAAAGACAAGCGAGTTGTTACCATTCTAAGTACATGGCATAATCCAGACACAAGAGAAGTCTCGAGAAAAACTGCGAAGGAAGTAGAGGTTTTTCAGAAACCTGTTGCTGTTATAGACTACACTTCAAAAATGGGAGGAGTCGATAGAGCAGACCACTACTGTTCAAGCTACGGTTTCCTGAAGAAAAGTTTGAAATGGTGGCGAAAATTATACTTCTGGATTCTGGAGATTTCCCTTGTAAACAGTTTCCACCTATACAATTGAATCAAAACTCAAAAAATCTTCCTGCTTTGTCTCACCTGGAGTTTCGTAAGAAGATCATCGAAGGATTGGTGGGGAATGTGAGAAACAAAATGTCTCGAAAACGTGGGAGACCAAGTACCGGAGATACAGAAGATCGTCTCAATGGAAAATTACACTTGATCCGGGCACACGAAAGGAAAGTTACGAAGGACTGTGCAGTTTGTTCGAACAGAAAAGTAAAAGGTGGAAGGAAAGAAACGTCGTTTTATTGTGATACATGTGAGAGGAAGCCAGGACTTCACCCCAACAAGTGTTTCGCCCTTTACCATACAGAGAAGAAGTATCGATAGGTATGTATTAGTTCTTATATTTATTTGAAATGTGCATGTAGAATATCTAGCAAAGATACGTGTAGAAAAAATACGCCAATATATATTGGCACGAAAGTTCCAATAATGTATTACATTTTATGAATTATGTTCTTCTAACAATCCGCCACTGACATTCGTATATATTCATTCTCTTACCACGTCTTCTCTATGGCTACAGATCTCATGTGTTTATCTTTCACAGTTATCTTACTATTACAGTGCCAAATATAGATCTTCGAACCTGACCACTGCCAGCTCAGAAGGAAGTGTTGTCTTATAATGACAGCGAAATATAAACCAAAGATTACGACTTTGGGTGTTTACATGTCGCATATCTCGACCTAAAAGGCTCTTCACATCTCTAAGTTCATATTACTTTCATTAGCCTTGAGTTTATTATCTGACGAACGCGAGCAAGCACATGGCTTCACATTCATAAAGGCAAGCCCGTACAGTCGAAAACGAATTATAGTAGACAGTTAATATTCAGTGAGACGAATGCGTGAGCCTTTCATATAATATTTTAACCCCATATATCAAAGATTCTTCACTTTTACGAAAGTTACAAAAGAAAATCAAGCAGTGTAAAATAGTAGTTCAATTTGCACTGGCGAGCGTCATTTAAATGGACCAGGCGCACAGTGGCCAAGACATTTAAATCCGACCAGAAAGGGTTAAGACGTCACACCAAAGCAACACTCAGATATACTGATGGTCAACAATTTTCTAAAACTGGAAAAGAAGTCTCTTTCGTATTTTATGTGCTATATCAAAAGGATTCTACTCGTAAATCATTTTGAGTTAAGGCAAATATTAGGTTCTGCTGGAGTGTGGATATATACGTAATAATAAGGTAAAAGAGAATATTAATTTCGTTATATTAACTCGATAAGATTCTACAACAATAAGTAGTGAAAAGAAAATAAAAATTTTGTCATTAAGTTTCAAGGGAATACAGAATCCATTTGACGCAGCATTACAATAGCGGTGTGGGAGGAGAGGAAAGATCCCTTGTGGCCTGGCTCTGCAAGCCACTGCAGCGAGATATGGGTTTTAAACAGCGGCAGTTTCCCTCTGCCTCCCTTCACTTCTCTACCCCCTGACCATGCAAGAGACACTCTCTATGAGCTGACCACCCTGCAGATCCCAGGACGACTTTGAATGCAGTGTCAATTCCAGTACAGTCGACGCGCAAAAAGATTATGCATAAGATAATAGTACATATTCCCGGCCAGTTTAAATATAAAGCATTTTACCAATAAAATGCTGTAACAATTCTTCTACAAATTAAAATAAATATTATTTTTATTTTCCTGTCAAAGCAGGGAGTGCTGCAGCTCTGCAGCTCTTATGGACGAGCCGCTCCTGCTGTATGGCTATAATGTGAGCTATGAAAACGACTCCCACTGCAGCTATGGAAGCACTCTTAAACTTGACTCCATTAGACACAGTAGGAATGGAGGACGTGAGACTGCAACATTCTAAGCAACTGATATTCTCAGATGTAGAGTTGGGTTTGCTGGAATTCAAGAGATTTATGGCAGATGACATACTGTGCATGGAATCAGACCATATTAATCCTGTTCGGCATTATACAAAGAATTTCAGTCATCATTGACTCTGAACTTTGGAAAAACAAAACTCCAAAATTTCCTGAGAAGTCTCTGGTGAGGTACACAGACTCAGGAACTGGATCAGGAGTCTATGGCATCAGACCAATGGTTAGGCTTAAGCTTCCCCTTGGGTAAATATGCCACTGTTTTTCAAACACAGATATACGCCATTATGCAATGCGTTCTTGAAAATATAAGAAGAGCTTATATAGGAAAGCAGATTCTTATATTCTCGGATAGCCAGGCTGCCCTTATGGCTTTAAATACATATTGTTACTTCAGGACTGGTTCTTAACTGCCTCAATATAATTTCGATCCTGGCAGAACAGAATGAGGTTAAACTCATCTGGGTACCAGGGAAACGAAAAAGCTGACGAGCATGCAAGACAAGGAGTAACTTCAAAATATATTGTAACAGAATACCTAGTTGTTCTGTCAGAGAAGCAATTAAAAAATGGTCCAAGGTTCAACACTATAAAGCCTGGATTAAGACACCAGGTATCAATCATGGGAAACAATTTATTATTAGACCAAGCAACAAAAGAGCTGAAATATTACTACAATGTAACAGATTTCAGCTGAGAACAGTCACAGCTTTTCTCACAGGTCATGCACCTATGAAAAAGCATCTTAATTTAATGGGCCTACTTCAAGGTAACCTACACTGTAGATTCTGTGGGAAGGAGGCTGAAACAGCCCAAAACATTACTTGCTTCTACGACGCATTGGCTCGCAGAAGATACCATACCTTATCTTTGGGAAAAATTCTCTAGAACCAAAAGATTTTGAACCGAGTTCTATATCTGAACTGTATACCTTAATCAAGTTAACAGGGCTGATGAACCGGTATTATATTATAAAACATAGGTAGCACAATAAGCTTAAGGCTGCGGTGCGTCCGGAGCAATGACGGGCTTAAATGTTGGAAAAAAAAAATACAACGCAAATCAGATAACAGTCTCATGTGTGGAATGGGAGGGTTTCGAAGTTTCATTATTATTAGAATAATAATAATAATAATAATAATAATAATAATAATAATAATAAATTATTATTATTATTATTATTATTATTATTATTATTAATAATGCACATTACATTGTCTAAAAACTTGCATTTTCAGTTTACTCGAACAAAATAATCATTACAATGCAAATGTACCAAGATTTGCGTGGTAAATCGGGAATCAACTGTGGATTATGATGCAGAGAGTTCCATTTTTTCCCTTGAGATTGTGTTATCAAATTTTGTTTGTTGAAGTCTAAGTATGTAGATTTAATCAATATTTTCACAGAGGAATACATAGATTTAGTAACAGGTCTGTAATTAGCAGTGCTGCCCTTCTTTGCTAAAGCATCCGCATTCTCGTTTCCCAGGATTCCACAATGGGATGGTATCCATTGGAATACAATTCTTTTATTGAATGTTATTAGTTGAGAGAGCATTTTATTTATTTCTGCTATTTGAGATGAAGGTGTGTGTCTAGAGACTATTGATAGAATAGCTGCTTTGGAGTCTGACAATAAAACTGCATTTTTAAATTTATTGATGTGGCAGAGAAGATTCCTGAGACTTTCACTTATTGCAGTGATTTCTCCATCAAAACTTGTTGTTCCATATCCAAGAGATCTATAAAGTAAGAAGAGACAGCACGTAACACCTGCACCTGCACCTTGTTCCCTGGAGATCAAGGATCCATCAGTGTATAAATGAAGCCAATTTTGTGGAGGGTACCTAATATTAATTGTCTCTAAAGACAATTGTTTCATTATTTTAGTGTTTACTTCTGATTTCAGTATTTCTTCTGTTAAATTTAGATTATATTCCATATTTAATAGAGTTAAAGGGTTTGGTTTAATTTGTAAGTTTTCTTTTAAATTCGGGACATTGATTTTCTGTTTTAATTCTTGAACCATGGATATGAAACTTTTTTGAGTTTTTAATCTACGGAGAGGACTGTATGAATGCCAATTGTTTCCTGGTAATCTGATAAAAAAAGAAAATGTAAATTAATGTTAAAAAAAATACATAATAAAATTTAAAAAATATATATTCTGCGACAAGATGTGGTAGCTATCAAAACGATAAAAATTTATTGAAAATAAATAATATACATTGAATATTATAAAGATGAATAGAGATGGTAATTGATGATGTTCAATAAAGATTTTAAAATGGTTGATGCAATTGTCTGAAGAATCTTTTCAGGAACCTTTAATTTTCTGAGGATCTCCAATGTAAATTTGGGAATTGTTCCTCGCCCACCAAACATAAGTCCAATGACATTCCAATCTTGAATATTATATTTATGACTGAGATCATCACAGCATGAAAGGTAAATAGCGCATTTCTCTTCATGTACCTGCTTTGGTTGATCTTCATTAATTTCGAACCTTACAGTGGGGTCAAGAATGAGACCAGTTTTTTTATCACGGTCAATTATTTTGATGTCAGCACGCCGTGTAGATCCTTCCATAGAAAGACATTGAACTTCCTCATATACTTCGTATTCACCATGTTCTCTTAATCTGTTAGCAATTATTGAGCGGACTGTGTTATGTCTGTCAATTCGCAGTAATTCGCCCTGAGGGCAGAAACCTAGCACGTGGGGTAACGTTTTATGCTCATTGCATCTCCTGCAATGGGTATTGCTAAGGCTTCTACCGGGAAGAGATCTAACTGCGATGACATTGGTGCTCATTTTAATGGCCTCGGTCCATTGGCCACAAGATAGACCTTTCTTATTGCTAATCCACGCAGAAATATAGGAAGTGTGGTGAAAGACTTAATGGGTGAACTTTAAATGATGAAGAGATGTCGGTCATTAACATCGAGTATTGTACAAGTTGTAAATAGTATATGGAAGGGACTGCTGGCCCGAATACTATTAAGTGAAGGGCCAGCAGGACCAAAAGTTTGAGTGAGAATAAACCATACCATACCATACCATATTGCTAATCCAGGTGTTATCTTTTCTCCAGTGAGAGTAGAATGTAATTCCTTTACCTTTCCTAGGTAATCCGCTCCACTTATTATAAGAAGTGACACGAAGTTGTTTACGATGTTATGTGGATTAATGGTTCCAATATCGTTGACAGTAATTGGTAAGTGGCGAAGGCTGGCAGTAATTTCGGCTTAAAGGTTCCTAGTTTGATTAATATAAGGGTTGTCTTCTTTAACTAATAATCTGCAAACATTAAGATGTTGGAGAAAAGCTTCCCACTGTGCTTTAAAATTTCCAAGTCCTCTCAAATTTCGAGGTGCATATAGCATTGCATCCGGTACATCTGTCGGTAAGCCAATGATTTCCTTGACAGAAATAAGGATAAGTTTATCAATATCATTAAGAAATTTTAATTTAAGATCCTTTAACGGTGCACATTGAAATTGATAGATAAGCTGAGGCCAAATATATTGGTTTAAAATGTTCAGTTTTTGATCAGAAATGAGCAAAGGTGATGACACTAGGTGGTTGAGACTACTTGTCAATTTATTAATAACTTCTGTAGGATTAAATTTAATTTGATCATGAAAAGTGATTCCCAAATATTTGATGTTTTCATTAGAAGTCAGACAGGATATTACAGATCCATCTATTAACTTAAAGGCTGAGAAGAGAGTTGACCTCGGTGAAGAGAAATGACTTTCCTTTTATCAGTATTAATCTGCAGTCCAATTTTTGCAAGTGAGTTCTTCACTAACATTGTCAGATGTTTTGGAGCACTATCATTTTGATTTATAAGAACTAAATCATCCGCAAAAGCTAGCACTGATATGTTTTCAAAGTTAGGAATGATATTTTAACCATATTCTTCTACAACTTGCTTTTCACTCAATTCTTTTAAAAGAAAATCTAGTGCCATATTGAAGAGAATAGAAGAAAGAGGAGCAGCTTGTGCAACTAATTTTTGCATTGACATTTGTCCTGTTTTAAATGTTCTTTTTATGGAAACACTAGTTGTATTGCCCTTAAGCAAAGCAATGATGAGATTTTTCAATTTAGAAGGAACAGGGAAAGTATGATGAGTCTGTTCTATGTGAGCATGAGAAATATTATCAAAAGCTCGTGTTATATCCATTGTACAATCTTTATGTTTCAATTTGGAATCAGTTAAACAACCATTCAAAATCGATGAATTAATGTAAGCTCCTGGAATGGCCATAAATCCTCGTCAGTTGGCATTAAGGCAGAGAAACATTCTAAATTTGGTGTCATTTATTCTTTCAATAATTCAGCAGATTAAGGAGAAAATTGTGATTGGGCACCAGATTTTAACTTCGGCTGGGTCACCATTCTTAAAAATTAAAATTGTTCGACCATGCATGAGAAGGAGTGGGACATAACCCCAACGAAGCATGTATGTAGCGAGGTAAGAAATTGCTTTATATATTTTAAGTTCTCTTATAACTTTCATCCTTACTCCATCCTCTCCCGGGGCAGTATCAATGAGTATACTCCTACAAGCTTTGATGACGTCAGTATCTGTTATTAATATACTTTCTTGGTCTAAGTTATCAAGATCAACATATAGGTTATATCTTTCCATTAGAATATAATTTGTAGATCCAAACTGGTTATTAAAATAATCGGAAACAGTTGAGGTATTGAGTTTACATTCAATTGAATTAGAAGAAGATATTACATGATGAACAATTTTCCTCCTTTGATAATAGTATAAAATTGAGCTAGTTCAAAGTCAAATTTATTTTTTCTTCTTTCAGATTGTTTTCGACTGTTTTTTTTTTAGATTAGCTAAAGTATTCACTCCAGGTCAAATAAAAATGCTTATAGCGGTAAAAGGAAGCAAAGAACAAGACATAATCCCTGCATTAGCTCAGAGAGCAATTAGTGATAAACTGTACAATCATTTGAGATCACAGGTGGGAATTCCTCTACCAAGCATTGCTACCCTGCAGCGTTGGACAAAAAAATTGCCCTTTTCTTCTGATATTCTTACACCGGTATTGAAAATTTTAAAAGAGCAGGGACTGTCTTTGAGCGAAACGGATAAGTTATCAGTGTTACTATTTGATGAGTTGAGTGTCAATGGTGTCATTTGTTACGACCACGAGGATGATTCGATATTGGGCCCTCACAGAAGTGCTCAAATCGTAATGATCCGAGGATTGACAGGTGAGTGGAAGCAGCCCATCTATTATGATTTCGATAAAACAATGGATAGAGAGCTACTGTTCGAAATTATAACAGAAATTGAAGTGGCAGGTTTCAGAGTAGTTGCAATAGTTTCTGATATGGGTGGCGGCAACAGAAGACTGTGGAATGAGTTACAAATAAATGTAAATCAGACCTGCTTTTCAAATCCTGTTTCGGAAGAAAATATTTGCCCCACCTGATTAAGTTATTAAGGAACCATTTTATTGATAGTGGGTTTCAATTGAAAGACACAATTATAGAAAAAATGTAATTGAACGGATTATTAAATCCGATTCTTAGGAGTTGCAGCTATTCCCGAAATTACATTGGGGGTCACTTTACTGTGCAAGAGAATGATGGGCAAAGAGTTGCACCAGCCATGGAACTTTTTTCGCATCACACTGCTGCGCTGATTAAATATTTGGTACCCGAAAGTGAGTAAGTTCATGAATTTTTTAATTCACAAATGACTTCACAGATGTAATGAATTCCGAAAGATCCCACAAGGAACAAGTAGAGAAGGAATGTAGGAAACAGTAGAACTGAGAGTCAGAGGCAAAAAAACTCTTCTACCTTTTCAGAATGGCTTCCTTACCTCTATTAACTCTATTAAGAGCTTGAAACGGTTGTACAGCGATTTAAAAGAAAAGGAATTGATTCTATAATGACCAGGAAACTCAATCAGGAAGCTCTGGAGAACCTATTTTCCCAAATTCGTGGGATGGGACATTTTTATAATAATCATCTGACTGTGGAAGTGAAAAATCTCTTGCATCTATTAATATTAGGATGTCGCCTGCCCCACCCTACAAGTGCCCCAGTAGAAGATTCAGGTGGAATAATAATAATAACAAAGCAAGTTTTTCAGGATCTCGTGGGCAAAGAGAACGAAATCCTTGAGGAAATAAACTCATTAGAAGTGGATACTGATGATAGAATTGACACAACAGAACTAATGAAAAGGGAAGAAGTAGAATTGCTCAGATATGTTGCCGGTTATATTGCTAGAAAATGTAACAACAGAAGTGCTGTTTCGAATGCTAATTCCAGTCAACAATCTCCAGGATGGATAGAGGTCGTTACACATGTTGGACTGGTTCATCCCTCTCCTCAGTGGATAGCAACAATTGAAGAGTGTGAAGTTATATTTAGAAAATTTCATAAAAAATCAGTCAAGAGAAAAAAGAATGTAATAGGCCGCTTATTTAGATTTTTGAGGACAAAGTTTCCAAATGAAGACCTGGAATTACTAAAGTTATTTAGTAGAGCACGAACATTTTTTAGAATTCGTTACCGGTACCTAAATAGAAGAAAACAGAACGTCAAAAGAAGAAACCGTATGAAGCAGAAACAATGGCTGCAGAGCTGCTTGTCGCGTCCTTCACAAGACTATTTGAGTCAGTTCAAATTTTGTGAAACATTCTTAAAATAAATTGTTGTATTTGTACAATCAGTGTTAAAATTGGGATACTTTTACTCTTCGCTGCTATTGCAATCCATCCTCAACCATTTCACTAAAATAGGTTAATTTACAAAATTTCATTTTACAATCCTGTATAAAATTAATTATCAATTAGTTTTAGTACACACTCTACTCCACTGTTATTAAGAGAAATTTAATACATTTTGCATGCTTAATTTAAATTCTGTCGTTCACCAGTAATATAATTAATATTTTGAGGCTCGGAAACAGAAATTGCCGTGTAAAATAAATTAAATATAGGCTGCCTAGTGTGCAATGTGTATTCGTTAATAACGTTCTTTAAAATTGGACTGAAATATTCTACAAAGATTAGAGATACAAAAGCAAGTAGGTACAATGAAGCATTCACAGTAGTTTTTATATTGCTATGAGAATTTGGAAAGTAAACGATCATTGAATTAAAAAAAAAAGGATGGGATATTGAAGTGAGAGTTCTACCTCTAAGCCTTTACTCCACCAGTGTGTAAGTAACCCAAACAAATATATAAATATAGGTCTTTAAATCACTTGGTTATCGTTAGAAAGTGCAAGCTGAGGGTTGACAATGTTGCCGTGGTGACGTCACAGATTTACAACCCTCTTGACTGTTTCTTTAAATGCAGTTATGAAGGGACCTGTGAGAGTGATAGCGACTGACAGTTCACCGACATTGGTTTTTTGTATTAACACCACTGCCACCTGGTGGGTGAAATTATAACTACTTACTCAAGTGGAAGCTTTCGATGGGTTAGGCGCAAGACCCAAGTCTAGAAAATGGGTCACAGTCCTGCCATCTATCCACAATATGCGGAATCCGAATCACTTAAAGTGAAGTGAGTAGACATTAGATACATAGGCTACATGCTAAGAAATAAACGTGAAGTTCTGTCTACATTAATAATAAGATTATTAGAACGACATAATTTTTAAGTTCACAAATACTATTAATTAAATTTTAGTTTGCGCAATAACTAGATGCGAAACAGGAACAAGATAAAGTTAAACTTCTATTAAGATTAATCCCTTCAAACCTGAATTTATGTTTTAAAAAACTGAAAAAAAAACTGGTCACATAATCATTCTGGGGATCCAAAATTCCCGAATCAAGTCTTCACAGAAAATCAAAATTTAGGAACAATTTTGACCCCTGGGGCCCCAAAATTTTAAATTTTATTTTTAATTCAGGTATAGAAATGTTTAAAAAATAATATTCTCCATTTCTATCACATTGAATTTTTTTAAATATTTAAAAGTATCGAAAACATTCCAAAAAAGAAAAAAAGAAACAATGTACAGTATAATGTAGGAACATCAGGCCTGAAGGGGTTAAGCAAACTAACACTTCTATGTTATTTATTTATGCAGTGATAAGAGAAGTTGTGAAACAAATACAAAGAAAACTCGTGAACTGAATATAATTTATTAAAGTAATAACTACAGGATTGATAGAATTCTGAAAAAAAAAAAAAGTTTTAACTTCAAGTTTTATATTCGTATGGAGTGGAAGGCACACAGGTATGCATGGGATAATTTTGATTGTGCTACTAAAGCCCCTTGAGTCTTGGTGTTGCCTAAACCCCGAAAGACACCAACCCCTATAAGGAAGAACATACTGTTTTATCGTCGTTAAAATCAACATATTTTCACACAATTTGAACGCAGAAACTATCAAGAAATCTCTACTAACTAATTTCAAGAATTGAGTAGAATTGCCCGTTCAAGATGGTATGAACATGCAATAATTTAACATTAATATTTCTCAAAGCCAAAGCCTTATATTTCTAGAGGTAAATAATCTTAAACCCTCAGTTTCCTGCTACTGCAATGCGGACCAGGAATATTTCTGGAGTAATAGTTCTTGCTAATTCAATTATTAGACCTAATAAAGAAGATGAAAGCCGCAGGTCTTACCTTGTTGGCGAAACATTTAGTCCACCATCATTAATTCCATTGTCTGGAATCCTGATGTTCGACTGGGTTAGTTAAAGGGTCTCACCCCATGGGCTACAGGTCGTTGTCGGCGTCGATGCCTTCCCACCACATGGGCTCCTCTTGTTCCTAGAAAATTTCAGAAATGTGGAACAATAAATGGTAAAACTTTAATCGACAATGGTGAAGTTTTAAGGGCTCTTTGTCTCACTTTAGAACAAAAATAAAGTGAGATATCCCATGATACAGATTGACGCAATTAAATTAGTCTTATTCCTGAATGAGTGGAGTCTATGAAAGATTGAGAGTTCATTTTCTCTGAAAATGTTCTCTTTCACAAAAAGATGTCTCTGTAAACCTACAATACTGCAAGAAACTTCGATAATCGAATCAGTGAATTACTTGAAGATTCCTGGAATTCTTTCGAAAGTTCTGAAAGACTTGTAAATGCCGCCTAAAATTTGGAATGCAATTTAACACAGCTGGTGATAACCGGCGTAAATGGAGTAGGAAAAGGGACTCGTGTGTTGGGATGTGAGTTTGATTACACTCCAGCTGATTGATTATAATTATGTGCACATATTTTTTTCTTTTCATGCTATTGGAGGCAATGCCGAAAATGCAGTACACACAGTGCAACTTTCCACATACAAACGTGGAAAGATAAAATGTATACACTTTCTTTTTCCTTTCCGGCAGCTTGTAAGTCTGTTATTTAACGAGATCACTTAGCGTCGACTGAATTGGTGGAATGGATATGATATTAAGGCAAAATGAATTCATGATGAGCTACGGGATTACGTGACCCAAGCAAGTGATTAGACCAAGTGGGATGCAAGTAGTTATGGAATTCAACACATTTCAATTTCTCAGTCCACAGCGAACAGCGGAGGGAGTCCGGCAGTGAAGAAATATTGTAGTAGAGGCATTGACACCGACATCACGTAGCAGTGTAATAATGGCGAATATTGAAGATAATAGCCAAGCAGTAGTAAACCTGGAAGCAAACATTGAATAGATCTACAAGAAGTTGGAAACTCTACAGAAGGAAAACGACCTAATGAAAAGTAAGGTGAATATCTAGGACAAGATCAGAGAAGAAAGAAATTAATATTTTTTGGAATCGAGGAAAAGGAGGAGGAACAGGCATTGGAAACATACGAGATTGTGATGAAAGTGTGCTGGGATTGGTTCAGGATTGATGTGAGTGATGGTCAAATAAAAGAAGCATACAGAATCGGTAAAAATGGAAATAGTCCTACTCTAGTTAAATTCTCAAGTGTAATGGCAAAAGAAAAAATTTTGAACAAACGAAAGGACTTAATAAACTCAAATATTAGACTGGAACATGATTTTGAATATGAAGTAAGATGCAGGAGAAGAATATTGATTTCTTTTATGAAGGCTGCAAGGAAAAATGGTCATTTCGCTAGATTATACGGAGTCAAATTTATATAAATGGGGAGATGTCTGATGTGGAATTCTGTTTGGAAAATTTGAACCATACAGAGATAGGGACAATGAAAGAGGAGATAAGGAACATTATAATGAAACATACGAAGGGAGAACTATTTAAAAAATTAGAAGGTGGAGAGGTCATCACTAGACATCGGATTTTTAGGCACTAAAAATTGCAGTTTTAGGCGCCTAAAATAAGCTCAAAATTTGTAAAATTAGGCTCTATTTTAATGAAAATAGGCATTTTAGGCACCAAGTGGGATGCAAGTAGTTATGGTATCATACTTATTTCTTTCGCTGAAATTTTTAGTTATACACTAAAATACGCACAAAAAAGTATGTTTAAACATTAAAAAAGAATACTATATTATATTTATAAACAGAGCTGCACAAATTTAATATATTGAAACTAATGAAATAATGATTATTGATATCAAGATTACTCATTTTAAGTTATTGAAATTCAGTTCCATGCTCAGACTTTATTATAATTATCTGCACAGTACACCACCAGAATTTTTTCTAAATTCTCCACAGTTAACCTTTGCCTTTTGTCACTGAGAATCATTTTGAAAGCAGAAAAACTTCTTTCAACCGAAACTGATGTGAGAGGCGCAAATTTTAAATTAGGTACAATAGAAACATCAATACTTACTGGAACATTTACACTTTCCCCCGAAATCACTCTTGATACTTTTTCCAACAATGAAAATCCTACATTCTTATTTAATACGTTGTCCCACTTATTTTTAACTTTTTTCCCAGTTTCGCCCAAAGCAGAATGTATGTTCACTTGAGCTTCCTTTACTATTGCTATTTGGCTACAAAGAGATTGTTTTTCACGTTCTAATTGTTCAATGCTTGCAGGTATGAAAGAAAAGTTTGATGTTATGTAGGCAATATCGTTTTTCACTCGTGAGTCATTCAGACAATCTTTCACTGCATTCACACACGCTGCACTATCAGTTTCAGGTAATTTATCAATAACTGTGACCACTTCTTTAAAATACTTAGAATAATACACCACTGACTGAATCCAGGTTCCCCATCGTGTAACAACCGGCTGAGGTGGGAGTGGGATATCTGGAAAGTTCTCTCTGAATATTGAAATCCTGGATGGGGCTTTACAAAAACATTTTTTTGTGTTAGAAATAAACGAATTGACAAGAGGAAATTCATTCCGGATTGTTTCAGAAACCCTGTGAAGGCCATGTGCTAGACAGGTTACATGCGTGAGGTTACGATAAAATGTTTTAAGAAGTGGAGCTGCAGCAACCATGTATGAGGCAGCATCAGTACAAAACAAGAACTTTAGAATCATCTATATTACCTGAGTATAAAGACTGTAGGCCTTTATTTACAAAATAAGCAATGGCTTGGCTATTCACTTTCGAAAGTACCTTAACACATACGAGGTGTGGAATCGAAGGTCCATCAGGACTAAGTTTTCCTACCACCCTATTTTCTACATACCTATTCATAGGATCTGAGGTTTCATCCACAGAGACCCATATGTAAGAATCACCTATATCCTCCCGAATGGAAGCTAAAGTTTCATTGTATATTCTGTCTAAGTAATTTTTTCTTAGGGTCAACTCAGATGGGATATTTTGTTGCAGTATTTTTGTAAAAACTGTCTTAAAACCGAATTTTCAATTGCATTCCAGGAAATGTTAGCAGCAACAAACGCTCTGGTTAAATCAGCATAGAAATAGCTGCTGAGATTGGATGAAGTAGGCTGTGTTAGTAAAGTTTGTTGCAGTTGATTTTTCTGCTGAGCTTTAGCCTTATGAACCGCTCCTTGCACATGCTGCTTTAGGTGGCACTTCTTTTCTTGCGAAATCTAAAAATATAAAGTAAACTGAATTAAAATAAAATCCTAATTGTTGTATTGCCGTATTTCTATCACAAAGTTAGTGGGTTCGAACAATCAAAATTTTAATGACCTGCAAATACTTTAACTATCGGAATTTAAAAGGTTAAAGTGTAGTGGTCTTAAAAAGAATTATACCTCAGGATAGCTCAGTCAATGTATAAATATTATAGGCCTACTCATTAAAATTAATAGAATTTATATATTTCAACTATTGTTACATACCTGTTTGCTACAAATCTTGCAGAATATTATTTTTCCATCATAAGTGAATTCTGAATATTCTGTTAGCCATTGCCGGATCAATGTAGATTTTGCACTTATATTTTTTGGCATTATCGCGTTAAACTTCACAGGAAAACGTCCTACTGCTCAAAACTTCTCAACACAAACAAGGTGAGGGAAAGAGCAACTGTTAACGAGCATTCAAATGAACCGTTGTTATTGAGATTCAATTGGACAAAAATACAAAG
Organism: Periplaneta americana; assembly: GCF_040183065.1. Lineage (NCBI taxonomy): Eukaryota > Metazoa > Arthropoda > Insecta > Blattodea > Blattidae > Periplaneta > Periplaneta americana. The sequence continues at coordinate 133,545,295 of NC_091117.1, read as the reverse complement.
TTCCACTTATTGTTGCATTTCCTGGTAGTGTTAACACTAGGAGGGCCATTCTTTTAAATATTTTGTAACGGTTTACCCTACTAATTCGCAGTTTTACGACTTTTCATAAATATTTCAAAAACACTCTTTCTCCAAAAATTGTGCTTTTATGACACTCTGAAGGGCAGTACAGCTAATCGGTTTCAGACCAAAAACAGTCATTTTTATAGTATAGTATATCTCTGAATCGGTAGCAGCACATGTTGTGATTGTTGCCTGCTTCAAAACTACGGTTAGTTCTTTGTCGGCATTTATGCCTCCAAACATGTTAAATTCAGTGAAATCTATTGCGAGTGTCGTGAGATTCAAAACATTTTGTTTCCTTTATCAATGGTTCCATGGCCGGTGTGAAGCAAACTTTCCACTTTTTAAATGGGTTAAATTTCGCAGTGAATACATGTATAAATTATAAAAAGTAAGAGTAAAATGCGAAACTTTACAGTGAGTTAGGCATTTTTAGGCGAATATTAACAAATTAGGCTCTAATAACCGTTTTAGGGCATTTTAGGGCACTAGAAAACTCTTTGAATACCTTTCAATTTCCATGAAACACAAATATTAATAATTATTTTTATTTTTCTCCTAAAGAAACAAAATAGGCATTTGCCTAGAATCCGATGTCTGGTCATCACACAGGAAATAATAGCAAGCGAATGGAATGAATCAGTCAGCAAGTCAAATGAGCCAGGAACAGAGGCCAGCGACCAGAGTTTGCACAGCGCAGCAACAGCAGCAGACGAGGATGTCAACAAGCGATTAAAGAAGAAACAAGAGGCTTGCACTAAAATTATGATGACGCCATCAGGCAGACAGGGGAGAACAGAAGGACGGCATACAGGAGCTGAGAACAGCAAAAAGAGTGCAGTGAATCCAGCTGGAAGAAAAATATGGGTGAGCAATTACAAAAGGGATCGACAGATGAAGATACTAAGATAAGAAGTCAAACTTCTGCAAGAACTGGAAGGGATGAAGTAATATTAGCGACACCGAATAGAGTTATGTCAGTGGGAAGAAAATAAGGGACAGAAAAGTTATAACTTAAGAGGTTGGTGCATGAGTAACAAAACATAGGAAAGTGATGAAGTGAAAATGGTATGCATTAGTGACAAAACTTAGGAAAGTGATAAAGTGAAAATGATGATGGTGACAGAAAAGATGGTAAGGCAAGGGGATGATAGTGAAAAAGGATAAGATACAAGTAATAACCAGAGAGTGATAATAAATATTTATTTAGTATTTTTTTAGTATTTAGTATTTATTTATTTATTTAACCTGGTAGAGATAAGGCCGTCAGTAGTGACACAAATATAATAAAAAAAAGTAGGAATGGAAATGTAATGAAACTGTAGAAACTTCTTCGTCTGAAAATATACAGAGTAGGTTAATGGGAATAAGTGGTCAGTGAATGTTAGTAATTCAAGTGAATAAATAAGTTAACAACTATGAAAGAGTTCAACTAATGTAAACAATGTTGGGAACAAGTAATAAGAGGTTGAGAGAAGTGATTGTATTGTTAAATGAGATTAGTTAGAATAAGATAGATAACTAGGAATGAGAAGGGTAAATAGAAAAAGAAGGGAGGGAAACAGAGGTGAGTGACGTAATAAAAAAGTTATCTAGGTCATTTATATGTAATAGCCGGATATTTAAAAAAGCGTAAGCAGAATGTTATGATGGCACCATATACAGAAATGTGAAGGGCCATCATGACCGATGTAGCTGGTGGAATAAACATATCATATCATTTTAATTTCTGTCATCATTGAGACCACTTCGATAACACTGCGTAATAAATTTTAACTATGGAATTCACAACACATTTCTAGCTTCCATCGTTCACAGAATTCTAATACTATCTTGTATACCTACATCTCAAATGCCTCAACTAACCTTATGATATCAGTTTTAAAGTCCATACTGATAATTCAAGACAAGATAGCCTAGAAAAAATATTTTAATAGTACAAGTAATTTCCACTCTGCGTGTATGATTTCTTAGTTTATTTCTATGTAATATTGTAACTTTATGAATACCACATCATTAGGCCACAAGCTTGTTCTATACCTACTGTAAGAAATACCTCGCATCTGGAATTCGTTGCCTAATGACGCCATCCAATCACCATTATTTGGTGATTGGAGAATTAAGAAAAAGATTATCAGTAGCCAAGCGAGTAGAGCAACAAGTTAATATTACTAAATTCAATATTTTGAAATTAAAGGACGAGGAAGCTAAGCAAAATTATGAGGTCGAAATTTCGAATAGGTTTGCCACTTTAGAAAGTTCCGACAAAGTTGAGAAAGAATTAGATGTTAATAGCGTGTGGGAAAATATCAGAGATAGTATCAAAATTGCAGCTGAGTAGAGCATAGGTTATTATGAAACTAAGAAAAAGAAACCGTGGTTTGATGAAGATTGTTGCATGGTAGTAGAAAGAAGGAAACAGGCAAAATTGAAATTCTTACAGGATCCAGTTGAGGAGAAGAGAGATAATTATTTCAATGAAAGACGGGAAGCAAGTCGTACACTTAGGAATAAAAAGAGAGGTTACTTGAAGGAAAAACTGAATGAGGTAGAAACAAATAGTAAGAATAAAAACATTCGAGACTTATATAAGGGTATAAAGGAATTTAAGAACGGATATCAGCCAAGGGTAAACGTGATCAAGGATGAGAATGGTGACTTGCTTGCAGACTCTCCATCAATCCTAAACAGATGGAAAAACTATTTTGCGCAACTATTAAATGTACATAGGCCAAATAGAAATGATCAGGACGAAATTGAAATACAAACTGCTGAGCCATTTATACCCGAACCCACGCTTTCAGAAGTCGAAATTGCGATAGAAAATCTGAAAAAGTACAAGTCTCCAGGTATCGATCAAATTCCAGCAGAATTAATACAAGAGGGTGGAAGTGCATTATATAGCGAAATTTATAAACTTCTACTTGCTATCTGGGAAAAGGAAATTGTACCAGAACAGTGGAAGGAGTCCATAATTGTACCTATTTTTAAAAAGGGGGACAAAACCAACTGTGGTAACTTTCGAGGAATATCACTTTTGTTGACGTCATACAAAATTTTGTCCACTATTCTTTTGAGAAGATTAACTCCGTACGTAGATGAAATTATTGGGGATCATCAGTGCGGTTTTCGGCATAATAACTCGACTATTGATCAGATTGTTTGTATTCGACAGATATTGGAGAAAAAATGGAAATATAAGGGTACAGTACATCAGTTATTCATAGATTTCAAAAAGGCATATGACTCGGTTAAGAGGGAAGTATTATATGATATTCTTATTGAATTTAGTATTCCCAAGAAACTAGCTTGATTAATTAAAATGTGTCTCAGTGAAACATACAGCAGAGTCCGTATAGGTCAGTTTCTATCTGATGCTTTTCCAATTCACTGCGGGCTAAAGCAGGGAGATGCACTATCACCTTTACTTTTTAACTTCGCTTTAGAATATGCCATTAGGAAAGTTCAGGATAACAGGCAGGGTTTGGAATTGAACGGGTTACATCAGCTTCTTGTCTATGCGGATGACGTGAATATGTTAGGAGAAAATACACAAACGATTAGGGAAAACACGGAAATTTTACTTGAAGCAAGTAAAGCGGTCGGTTTGGAAGTAAATCCCGAAAAGACAAAGTATATGATTATGTCTCATGACCAGAATATGGTACGAAATGGAAATATAAAAATTGGAGATTTATCCTTCGAAGAGGTGGAAAAATTCAAATATCTTGGAGCAACAGTAACAAATATAAATGACACTCGGGAGGAAATTAAACGCAGAATAAATATGGGAAATGCGTGTTATTATTTGGTTGAGAAGCTCTTATCATCCAGTCTACTGTCCAAAAATCTGAAAGTTAGAATTTATAAAACAGTTATATTACCGGTTCTTCTATATGGTTGTGAAACTTGGACTCTCACTCTGAGAGAGGAATGTAGGTTAAGGGTGTTTGAGAATAAGGTGCTTAGGAAAATATTTGGGGCTAAGAGGGACGAAGTTACAGGAGAATGGAGAAAGTTACACAACACAGAACTGCACGCATTGTATTCTTCACCTGACATAATTAGGAACTTAAAATCCAGACGTTTGAGATGGGCAGGGCATGTAGCACGTATGGGCGAATCCAGAAATGCATATAGAGTGTTAGTTGGGAGACCGGAGGGAAAAAGACCTTTAGGGAGGCCGAGACGTAGATGGGAGGATAATATTAAAATGGATTTGAGGGAGGTGGGGTGTGATGATAGAGACTGGATTAATCTTGCACAGGATAGGGACCACTGGCGGGCTTATGTAAGGGCGGCAATGAACCTTCGGGTTCCTTAAAAGCCATTTGTAAGTAAGTAATGACGCCAGAGACTGCCGGACTTTATCACAATTCAAAATTAAATTGGAAAATAATCCTGCGTATGATGCAGCCATCACCAAGTAACCTAACTTGAGCTTAGTACTGGCGCGTAACTAAAAAAGGCTGCTTTTATACCCCAACCCACTCTAATAATTCATTAATTCATTTAGAGTCCTGCCGAAGGGCAGGTATTTTACTGCAAACTCAGCTTTCTCCAATCTTTCTTATTTTCTGCCTAGGACTCGAGTTACTGAATGTGCGCTGGTTCGAGTCCTCGTGGGGGAAGAACTTTTCTCATGAAATTACTGCCAGCATATGGGTGTCCAGCATCGTGATGCACTTGGGGAGCTACGATAGGCAGCAAAATCCCCTTACTAAACATAACGCCACAATATGAGAACGTTATAATCATGGGGGACTTCAATTTAAATTTAGTTGACTCACATTCTAGTATGACTAAGAGACTTCAACAGAGTTGCCAGATATCCCGATTTTAATAAAAAAATCCTGAGTACCACTTCTATTCGAGGTAGGACGCAAAAAGTCCCTCCTTTAGAAAATTAACATCACTTGTATGATCTTATGGTTACCTAGTAACTATTACATTTAATTAAATTACATTTAACATTTTTGTTTTTTAACATTGGAAAGAACGAATATTTTGGCAAGTGTAAGGTTTGTAGCAGTGAATTCAGTGGTGAATATGATATTTCTAAACATTTAAAAAGAGACGTTCATCAGAAATGCGTGGCACAGGGAATGGAAAAAAGCTTGTTGAAAATGCTAAACTCCAGTGATAAATATGTAGGGTCTATATAAACTCTGTAAATGTATACTGTATGTTAAATGATGGGTTTTGAGCAGTAGTATGCCAGGGCACAAAATAAAATGTCAGTTTAGATGTATGTCTTTAAAAACACAGGTAGAAATATTTCAAATAAATTATTTAAAATTTAAGCCCTTTTAAACTTTGTCCCATACATAACACAAAATTACACCACTGGAAACATTTTCAAGCTCCCTTTCAAAATTCTGTACATTTTTGCAAAATTATCCATGGATCTAAGTAATAGAGATTTCAAGCTTTAAAATGATGTATTACACAATTGTCTTTCACTCATTTTATGTCTGGTCTCTTCTGAACAGAAATACTGTGGCTTCACCCTTAGGAAGGAAAGCTGTAGCCTTATTGCTTTTGCATTTAGTCTATTTCGGTAATTTGTTTTCATGGATATTCAGAGAATCCAGATATGAAACTGATATTACATTCCTTTTTAGACCTTTAATAGCATTAATGATATTAATAATAATGAAATGTAATTATTAATATTTCTTTTGTAATACTACGATTAGCCTATATTATAATATTAATTGGTGAGTTTTCATGTTTTTATTGATTCGTATTTTCGTGACTTTGTATATATTTTGCAGTATTCTCCAAATTTAAAATACTATTTAAATACAATTTACGATTCACAGAATTCCAAACTTTCAGAAGCAGTGCATTGTGAGATTTATTTTGCTTGTATTTATTGATAAGGCAGGTTGGTCAAAAAACATATCATGTATTAAAACTATAAAACCTCATTGTTCTCAGTAATTTTTAAACTGCGCCACGCGTTTGGTAGTGTTTCTAAATGTGCCTGTCCAATAGAGGCTTAATTTATTATCAGCCCCCAATAATATAGACATTTATTCCTAGAATCACCATTGCCGCTACAAAATGTAAATGTTTTTATTCCCTACTTATTATTGCAGTTTTCAAGTAGGAATCGTAATATAACTTAGGAAGCTTACCTTTATTTGGAAGAGGTTCATCCTGGTTGTCCCATGGGAATCGAACCGAGCTCTTCAATACATGTACTCTCCATAAAACGTTATCTTTGTGTGCTTTAAATGAAATAAAAAATCATAATGGCGACCCAATATGTCATTTACATTGTTGAAGACAGCATTGTTACACGTTGAGAGATGAATGTGAATTCCATAGAGAATGAAAAAATGGATCTAGTGTCAGTGAATAGAAGCTGTACATAAGACAATAAATTGATAGTACTTGGGGTCGAGTATTTTCGACCTGATTTTAAAATATAGTCAATTGGCCTCAAGGAAATTTAAATATTGTTTTCATATTTTATATTTAAAACATATTTTTAAATTTTTTGAAGAAATTGATATAACTTACATTTTATGAGCAGCTACAGAGCCATGCACTGCATTCGTGTTACTTGATGTTTATCAGTATAAAAATCACAAATCTTTACTTTTCTTGAGAATATTAATTTCAAAATTCTTTGGCTTGGAGATTTTCCTCCTCTTTTATTAATTTTGTAACTGAAAGATGAAACTCATTCTATACTATGTTGGCTGTGTTCTTATTATAGTTAGGACTGAGTTCTTCTTATATTGTGGTTAGGAGATGAACCTTAATGTTGTGACTGCAGTTAACAAATTATCCATGTAATATGTACAATTCAAAATTTGTTTTGTAAATGGTATACTTTGTCTTCTAGGCAATCCTTGTTTAGGGAAAGTGTTTGATAATAATAACAATTGAATATAAACATAATTCTTCTCACATGCTCATCCGTGTATTTGGTTTTTAAAAAATTATATTTCTTTGCATGTGTCTTCATTTTCTCTGGAACAAGTGAAAGAAGACAGTTGAAATTTCACAGTTTTCTCTATCATACTACATTATGTCAGTCATGTAATAAGACCGTACTGATTGAAAATAAAGATTAGAAACCTCTGTAAGGGTCAAAACTTTTTCAAATAATAATACAATAGAAATATATACCTAATTCGACACTGAATAATTGGAATAAATGTCTGTTTCTCTAGTAATTGTTTGTTATGTGTAATACTTACAACTCTCTGTCTTTAAACTGTGATTCTCAATTGGATTTCAGTTTAACAATTGAAAAATTTCATACAATATTAAAAAGCATTGCATTTCCTTAGATATTTAAATTATGAAGAAGTGTATTATAATGTTTTTACTCAAGTTTTTAAATAATTTTGCATCATTATATTGACATGTGGCACTATATTAACTGTAATATTATATTATTCTAGCATCTATTACTATTATGTATTTTCTTTCTTTTGTTTGTGTTGTTTCTTTTGTTGTTTTTTTCTCTCTTATTATGTATTTTGTGTATATATCTATGTAAGCCACCTGTAATTGGAAGCCTGCTTCTGTTGATGGTGGATTTAAAATAAAATAATTGCAACGAATGTTGATAATTAACAGAGTCAAGGGGATGATAGAGGTAGTACCTTTGTTTGGGGTTGACCCAACACTGGTCCTCATCTACCCAGGGCTAAGCGGAGGCAATTGCAAGATCTTTTTACCGAGGATGCTATAGTGAAGACCGTCCATGCATGGCGAAGCGCCACATCCTGCAAGAGGTGACCCTGCTTATACTGAACATGGCGGATGTGGAGTAATGGTCAGCGCGTCTGGCCGCGAAACCAGGTGGCCCGGGTTCGAATCCCGGTCGGGGCAAGTTACCTGGTTGAGTTTTTTTTTCCGGGGTTTTCCCTCAACCCAATATGAGCAAATGCTGGGTAACTTTCGGTGGTGGACCATAAAATAACCATCGTAAAATAACCCAATAAAAAAAGCATGGCGGATCTAGACTTGGCTAGTCGATAAAAAAGCCCCGACATGTAGAACAACAACACATGGTAATCCGGTGAGTTTTTTGGCTGGTTGATAAACCTGTGAGATATTCTTATGCATTGGAAAGATATCTACAAAAACTCAGGTAAACATCTGAAGAACCAGCGATCTCCCCTGGGAAGTCCAAAGGCGAAAATCCGGTGCCTAATCGGGAAACCAATGCTAAGGAATGGTAACCCCTACAGCAGAGTCCCTGGCCCTCCAGAGTCCCTGTAAAAAAGAATTTGCTAAAAAGTCTCAACAAACGAAAGTCAGAAGGAAAAATGGATTCGGACTAAGGCGAAGACAAAGGAACATGAGTAAATTAAATATTGGAACATGCAATGTAACTGCTCTTCTAAAACCGGGAAAAAAGGCAAGAACTAGTAGAACAAATAACTCAGACCAAATTAGATATAATAGCATTGCAAGAAATTAGATGGAGTGGAAATGGCATAATAAATAAAAAAGATTTTACTCTATATTATAGTGGTTCAGATAAAAGAAAAGGCCAGCCTGGTACTGGCGTTTTAGTTTTAAAAAAGTTACAAAATAACATAATGGATTTTAAACATTTCAATGAAAGAATGTGTAAACTAAGAATCAGGAGCAAATATAACAAGATTACCTTAATAAGTGCATATGCACCAACAGAAGGCAAGAACATTGAAAGTAAGGAACAGTTTTATAATGATTTAGAAAAGTTAGTTAAGAGAGTGCCTGGAAGTGACACACTTGTGATCTTGGGAGATTTCAACGCGCAACTAGGAAGAGAATTAATATATAGACACGTCACTGGTCAACATACACTGCATGAAAAAATTAATGAAAATGGTGAACTCTTATGTCAATTCGCGACGGCAAATGATTTAATAATAATGAGTACACAATTTCAGCACAAAAGGATACACAAAGGTACTTGGATCTCACCTGACCACAACACTGTAAACCAAATAGACCACGTTATAATTAGTAATAAGAAGAAAGATCTTATAGAGGACGTAAGAAGTTTGAGGAGTCCAAATATTGATTCTGATCACTTTTTAGTTAAAGTCATCATGAATCAAAAACTGCCAAAGATATACAAGAAACAGAAAACTGATCAGATGATTAAATGGAATAAAGTTAATTTACAAAATACCAAGAAAATTAAGCAATATACAACAAAGGTGTTTGAAAATCTTAAAGGCCTACTAGAAGAACAGGTTGTTAATAACAAATGGGAAGGAATTAAAAAAGGCAATAGATGAAGCGGCAAATGAAACAATTGGTAAGGAAGAGAAGAAACAAAGAAATGAGTGGTGGGATGAAGATTGTAGGAATATTATAGCTGAAAAAAATGAAGCAAGAATGAGAGCATTGCATAATAAGACAAGAGCTAGTAATGATATTTATAATCAAAAAAGAAAAGAAGCTAATAAAATATGTAAAAACAAGAAAAAAAATGGTTAAATGAGAAGATCATCAAAATTGAAGAAAATTACAGCAAGAACGAAACAAGAAAATGTTTTGAAGAGGTTAAGAATTTCAAATGTCAGCAAAGTGTGAGTCCCATGATATGTAAAAGTGCCGATGGCAACATACAAATGCAACCAAGTGAGGTACTGGATAGATGGAAGGAACACTTCCAGACACTCCTTAATATAAATACTAATGAAACAGAAATAACACAAATTTTAGGAATGGAAATAGATACTGATCAACAAGTATCCTCACCATGTTTTAATGAGGTATGTCATATAATTAACAATCTGAAAACAAATAAAGCTCCTGGATCAGACAACATCCCACCAAATTTGATAAAATACGGGGGAAGAATGCTCAAACAAGAACTGGATAAATTGATGACAAAGATATGGGAAGAAGAGAAGTTCCCAACACAATGGAATGAAGAAATCATCTGCCCAATCTTTAAAAAAGGAGATAGATTAATGTGTATTATGTTATTAAATATAACATATAAAATATATGCCATTATATTAAACCAAAGACTTGTTAAAATAATAGAAAACAAACTGGATGACTATCGAATGGGTTTCCGAGCTAACAGATCAGCTGTAGACAATATATTTATAGTTAGACAAATATTTGAGAAATGCCATGATTTTAATATTGACCTATATAACATCTTTATTGACTTCAGTAATGCTTTGGATGCAATATGTAGAAATAGAATTATTGAGTGTCTAAAATTTTATGAAGTACCTAATAAAATGATATGATTAATAGCCATAACATTAAGAAACACTGAGGCAAAAATAAAGGTGACCAATAAGATAAGTAAAAAGTTCAGTATTCGAAACGGTGTCAAACAAGGTGATCCGCACTCAGCTGCACTATTTAGTTTGGTTATAGACTTTATATTGAAGAAACTGGAGATGAGGGGAAACATTACAACAAAATTAAGGCAATGTATAGCTTATGCTGATGACATAATAATAACTGCAAGAACAAAACCGACTTTGATAGAAACAATTAACAATCTAAAAGAACAGGCAATGAAATATGGATTGATAACACTGTGTAACAATGATTTTGTTTAAGTTAATTTTTTTGCTGTTTCTAATTCAGTATGTTGCAAAACACAAGAAAACATCAATTTCCCATTGTGAAATTGTTTTTAGAGATATGGCATCGATTTTCTTAATTTCAAGAAAATATCTTCCTTTTGTACAATATAGGTGAGTTTACAATAAAAGTTTTTTCTATATTAAGGCAGAAAACATATACAGAGTCTGAGCAAATTGCAGAAGTTATGTAAGTACATTAAAACATTTACACGTCATAAAAACGCATACACAGTGTCTAAAGATGTATTTTTTCCTACTCTCCCTTTTGTAGGTTAAAACACTTACACATCATGGAAAGATATTCACAGTGTCTAAAAATGTATTTTTTTTCTTACTTTTTCTCTTGTCATCAGACTCTGATCAATCTGCTCACTATACTGTACTTGGTAGTCTATCTCTTTTCTAACAATTGCAGGTCTTGATGGAATCTTTCGCCCTGTTCCTCTGAGTATGCATCCATGTGTGACTAGAAAACATCTAGACTAGAGGACATGTAACTTGAATGACTTTCTTCAACCCATTGCTTTGTAATTCTTCAGAAGACCCTACACCACCTCCCTGTAATTGTCCACTCTACGATTACCTGGGAAACCTTTCACTATATCACGGAAGCTTTTCCAGGTTCCCCTTTGTATAGGTAGAAGTTTCACAATGAATTCATCATCGTGAAGTAATTTCTTCACCAGGATGCCCACAAAAATTCCTCCCTTGACCTTCACCTCTGAGAGTTTAGGGAAGATAGATACTTGAAGATATCTGAATTTGTATCTAGTACTTTCACAAATTGCTTGATGAGGCCAACCTTAATGTGGAGCGGAGGCATCAGAATCTTGTTTTCCTTCACAGAGAGCTCCCACCTGTTTTTCTCACCAACCACAAACTCCGTCTTCAATGGTCATTCACTGGTCTGAAAATGCCTGGCTATATCCCTTTTAGCCTACAGGCAGAGAAAACAGGGATATTTTATGCACCCACCTTGTTGTCCCATCAAAGATGCAATCATTTTTAAGTCACTAATTACATTCCACTGTTATTCTGCATAGTTAACCATCTGCAGAAGCTGCTGGACATGGGAGTAATCTTCTTTAAGATGGGCTGAATGAGCAATTGGAATTGAGGGACACTTGTTGCCATTGTGGAGGAGGACAGCTTTCAGACTCTTGCACGAACTGTGAATGAAGAGCTGCCAGTCCTTTGGATCATAGGGAAACCCCATTTCTTTAACAGGTCCCCCACATTGTGACAATTACACAGTTTGCCAGTGAGAGTGAAGTATTGTGAGAACGTTTGGTGACACTTCCTCTTGTCCGGATACCTTGCAGCTCTAGTCCATAATGTTTCACTACTTTTAATCTTGATGTTAAAAGTTCTGCACAGGATTTTATTAATCCTAAGTCCCTGATTAAATCGTTTAATCCTTTTGAGTGGGAAAGTGAGGTGTAGCCTTTGCATCCTCTGAGAAGTCCTCTTCCTCGCTGATACGATTCACTATTGGAAAAGTCAGACTACTGCCGTCCTGGAGGAGGAGAAACCAGAAGCTCCTCGTTGTGTGCAATAGGCCTGAGTGATGATGGTAGGCCCGGATATTCGAACACATTGTTTTCGTACCTCTTCTGTGATGGGATAAGTCAACAACACAGAAATAGCAGATATTCTGGTGATCTGCTGGTTCATACCAGATTAGAGGTATACCAAACTTCATTCTTCTGCTCTCTCCTCTGTAGCAGGCCTCGAGAATGAATCTACAGCTGCTACACACAACATGTGGTGCCCATATTTTGTCTTGATCACCCATAGGTACGCCACAATATGACTTGTAGGCTGAGCGGGAGTTGTTGGCATATTTGATTCTGTTCTTCACCACTCTGGAGGTCAGGAAGACCCGCACATGCAACAAAACTAGTCTGGATCATGCTTAAAATCACTGGGAGACACCATCATTAATCAACCTTATCTGTGAAGCAGAAAACTGGATTAACTCTATAAATATAAGTTGAATATTACAAAAAATACAGAAGACGTGCTAAGCAAATATTACGTAAACTACTAAATTACATAATTGACCACTAGGAACAGAGAAACGATTACAAGAAGGTAGGAGTACCCAATTTATCTTATTTGTGATCTAATTTATCCAATAAATGAATAAAATTTACTTAAACAAACCGAAAGGTTTTTTTTTGTTACACAGTGTAATTAATGAGAAGAAAACAAAATTCTTAAAATGTAGCACAAAAAGAGAAACTTTAGGAGATTTTAAAATAAATGATAAAATGATTCAACAAGTACCAAGTTTCAAATATCTTGGATCAACTGTTAATAACAACAACACCATTGAGGAAGAAATAAGAGAAAGAATTGTAATGGGAAACAATGCATACCATGCCAACCTGCAGTTATTTAGAAGTAAATTGATATCTAAACAGTCCAAATGTAAGCTATACTGTACTACAATAAGCCCTGTAGTAACAAATGCCAGCGAGACATGGGTCCTTAAAAACTGTATAAAACACAGACTACTAATTTTTGAAAGAGCAATATTAAGGAAAATTTTTAGTCCAACTAATATGAATGATGGTACATGGAGAATTAAATATAACAGTGAACTGAATGAGTTGATAAAGAATAGGAACATAATAAATCATATAAATCATTAAGATTAGGATGGTTTGGTCATATAAATAGAATGGAGAATAATAGAGTGGTCAAACAAATATACAAATGGAAACCAATAGTTAACAGAAAGCAGGGTAGACCAAAATATTGATGAGAGGACGATGTCCTGAATGATTTGAAATTGATGAAGGTGGAAAACTGGACAAAGATAGTTGGAAGCCGTAAGGAATGAAAGAAAGTTGTTGAGAAGGCCAAAACTTTCACCTTAGAGTTGAAGAAGAAGAAGAAGAAGAAGAAGAAGGAGAAGGAGAAGAAGAAGAAGAAGAAGAAGAAGGAGAAGGAGGAGAAGAAGAAGAAGAAGAAGAAGAAGTTGATAATTAACACTGAATTCTAATTTTCGAAGTTTACATTATTTGGAAAATTCATTAATTTCAACAAAAATAGTGCCCATTCTGGAATCCAAGAGGATGTTGATGAAATGCAATTATTTTTTCTTTCAGCTATATTTCGTTGTTCTTTAGTACACTTATTCATTTTATACAACTTTTAACACTAGGCTTATATCACTTAGGAATACAATAATAATTACTTTCACGTGTTAATAGCACAAGGAAAGGTTGTCAGATCGATGTCACAGTTTTCTATGGGGATTTGTTTGGTGAAAATACACAAAAAATAAAACAACCAGTGTCTCAGCTTTCTCTCCCATAGGCCCTAGTTTACACGTAAAAAATAAAGTATGAAATACTATCGGATGTTCTTGAGTTGCTATTGCATATTCATCACCGTTCATACAGCAACACAGACTGATGTCTTCGATCTCTGTAACTGAGTTTACAATATATTATATTACTTTTTGTTTTTATATTATTAAGCCTATTATTTTTTACTTATTATAATTATTATTTGTTGATTTTATGGACACAAACACATCGTCTGACATTCCGATAAATGTGGAAACTCTCAATAAAGCTATTCTCACAGGAGCGGTGCTATATTTTCAAGGTAAAGACGTTATGTATCACTACTTTTTTAAATTACCATCATCATTATAATGGTTTTTCGTTTCATGAAAATTTGAAATCAATTTTCATTCATAGTAGAAATACACTCATTAAAATAACAACAAAATTAACTAAATAAAACATAATTTGAAAGACTACTAATTCGTTAGAAGCACAGAATTTTTTTATGTTATTTATTTTAACTACCAGATCGGCTTCTAGAGGTGAGACTGATTGAAGACCTCTCCAGTGCAGAAGTAAATTTGCAGTCTTGACAGTTGACAAGGCCATAAATTTATTCATGAACACTCTAGAAAGTTTCAAGTTCGAAGATACAGAAGAATTAATCTTCAATGAAGCTGATCCTGAAAATGATGCAGAAACACGTAGTGCTACCTCAACAGAAGAGAGTGATACCAAGTCTAGAAATCTCCCGAGATACGAGTGGATACCATTGGACACAAAAATAAAAGTGGCTCATGAGCATTCGAATTGGAGTCTGCATGCATTGCAGAAACAGGGTTCCCATCCATTAAGACACAAGAGACTTCTTGCATTGTGGCAAAGAAACATTGAAATGGGAGGTACGCGGTACCATAAAATGGTGAAGATAGACGTGGGTGTATGACAGATTTGTGGAGGCTAAGGGAAGGAATGAACAAGTGACAATCAAGAGACTGCAGGAGTGGGCTTTAGCAGTGGCCTTTCAATATTGGGGTTCTTCTTTCGACTTCACAGCAAGTTACAGCTGAGTTGTTGCTTTTAAGAAACGATATAAAATAGGCAGAAAAAAATACCAATCTGGTCTCTGCTAGAGAAACTTATTCGGAAGAGGAAATACTGCAGTCAGCAGATTGTTTCCAAAAACAGGCATCCACCCTCATTCCACAATTTGATCCCGATTATGTCATTAATACCGACCAGACTGGATGCACATATCAGGTCAACATTAAAACAACTTTAACTATCAAAGGAGAAAAACAAGTTGTTGTTACTGTTGGCGACCTGAACAAAGTCATACATTCGTATACTGCACAATATGCAATAACATCTTTGGGAAAAGTTTTACCTGAAGTGTTATTGTATATGCAGGAACTTGGAGGTAAATTTGGTCTAGAGTAAATGCAAAGGTTAATGAATTACAGGAGGAACTAAAAAATGTGGTTGTTACATGTTCAATTTCAGGAAAACTGATTTCTGCACCTTTTGAGAAATTTTTGGATAGGTACAGTCCTCCAGTCATATGTGAAACAAAAACAGTTCCTTCTTATGTTAGATTCATGGGGTGGACAAACAGTACAACGAAAAGTTTGTTAATGAAGACAACCTGCCAAATGTACTACTCAAAATGTACACCATTATGCCAGTCATGCCACATGTATTTTTACAGGGAGATTAAACAGTTTACATATCTATTAGAAAGGAGTCAAAATATCTCTAGCCGGGAGGATGAAATAGAAATTCATTCCCTTTTACATATCAGCTGTCGGCTCCAATTTTTAAAGACATGCTACTGTATGTATGGTATGCAAGTAAGTTAGTAGCGGAAAGAAAGCTTGTCTTGAACATCAAAGTCATGTCTTCTGAATGACGTTAAGAGAAGCAAGTGCGAATGTGGAATGATGAGCTTCATGAGCTGTGCTGGTGCAGGAAGTGTATCTATTTTCCTTGCTTTTCATCCACAGTTCTGTAGTGAGTGCACCATTACAAAGGACCAGGAGTAGGTGAGTCCTTTCATTAATTGAAGACTTGAAATAAAAAGGCTCTAAGTGCCATAATCATGAATTTGAGGAAAATGAGTTTTAAGTGCACTAGGTAATTAATGGTCATAATTTCAGTATTAATGTGTTTTAAGCATAGTATGGAGCTAGTGTCCAAAGGAACTTACAAACGTAATATTGTAATAGTATGAAAAATGTACTGGAAGTGGAAATTTAATGAAAGGCTCTAAGTTCCATAGTTCAGAATCAGCAAAAAGATAGTGAAGAGGACAAACGAATGAAACAAAAATGGTTAATTGTTCATAAAGTCAAAGTTCATTCTGTAATGCTTCTGTAAAACTGTTTGTAGTCATAATTTGTCAGGTACTGTATCATTTCAGTCAAATTCTTCCTCTTCTCGGTTAATACCTGGATTCTCTTCCGAGTTAACGAAAATATTTCAGAAAATGTTCCTCTGCCAACTTGCACTAAGTCACCTTGCCCATCTGGAACAGTGTAATGAATAGTTGCTTGTCTCCTGCTCTGTGAAGGGTCATCGTAGGTACCATGACGTCTTCTTTTAACATGTGATACTTGCATCAGCCCCATCAAGTAACTCCCTCGCTTTTCAATATCTTCCAGGTCATAAAAATCTTCAAACAGCCCGACCTTGTGTTCTTGCATTTATACTTGCATGCACACCGACTCTGAAAGCAAGATGGAGAACCCTGTGCACTGTACCTCACTAGGTCTATCAGTTTTTTCTGATGTCACAACCAACCTAATTTAGTTAGACCTTATTGTTGCTTTCATGCAAAAAGAACAAGAATAAACAGTCTGTCCAGGTATGGTGTAGGTTAGCGATCAGTAATGAGACTAGCCTCCTGTGCTGGACAAGCTTTTGCAGGAACATGTTTATTATTTGAACTTATATATTCATTTCCTTCATTTTTCAGCTTTTTTTTTCATTGCAGCCGCAGTACCTTCTCCTTTAATTCGTCGTTTCTTTCCACTCAGACTGTTACAAACATCTGCCGCCTCCACCATTTAATCTAACTATGAGGAGGAAGCGCGCGCAACATAGAGCCTTTCATAACAGCAGCGGCAGTTAAATTGCATGCTATCTGTCAATTGCATTTAGTACTACATTTTCAATCGTGGCAGTTCAAGTCTTTTATACATTATTGGGCTTGGCATATAGATCCCATTTTGCACACAATTTCAAAATTCCTTATTATGACACTTAGAGCCTTTTTTATTTCAAGTCTTCAATTAGTATAGCATGCTTCTCTGTTTCTTAAAATGTTTTCTACATCTTCATTACACAGCTTTTAACGCTATATCACTTTGGGAAATGTATTATGTGTCTTAAATTTAACACGTGAAAGACAACATAATACATTTTCCAAAAATGTTTTGATTAGAATCCTTGAAAGAACAATGTAAAGCATTAGGTCTACTTCTGACTCATCATGGTATTGTGGCAGCTATGCCTCGGAACAGATGCAGCATAGCCTTCATGAATTGGTCTGCAGTATGACAGTAGCTATGTGGGAGTATAACCGCAGTCTAATACATATAGTCACGAAGCTTGAGATGATTTTTGCATTTCTCGTGATACAATGCTCCAAGCAGTTAGCAACTAAGAGTACTAGGAACAATAATCTGTGTGATAGTAGTGATCCTAGTGGCTAGCAACTAAAGTTCTACTGTCATTGCATGCATATTCCCAATGTATTGAGCTTCGTGACTGTATGTACTAGATTGTGGTATAACTATAACTGGCAATGACTCTATGCGCGCAAGAAGGGACTATTATTTTGGGCTTATCTGGATCACATGAAAGAAAATGCCGAAACATGTATCCCTTGATTTTTTTATTCTCTATCAACTAAAAAGAATCCAAGTTTCTGCATGATGTTAAATTATTGCACTTCCAATACATATGAATATTAAAAATTTGCTCTAATACAGTACTTTTTTTTTTCCAGGAGGACTAAGACCTATGGGAGAGAACACTGAGACACAAGTCTTTATATTTTTAGTGTATTTTCACCAAAAAAATCCCCATGCAAAATTGTGACATTGTTCTGATAACTTCTCCTTGTAAGTTTAAGAATTACCTTAGTTGACTAGTTTTGGCTTGGAAGCCATCTTCAGAACTGCATTGGTCCTCGTGGTTTCAGGTATCTTCGCCCCCCAGTGGGGGTATGTTTGTGTTGTGCAATGTGAAGTCAAATAGTGTGTGTTCTGAAATTCAGTTGTGTGTTGAGGATTTGTTGCGGGTGTGTTTTTGTGTACCTGTATATTTGGTATTGTTCTAGTGTGTTTAGTTCCTGGTTTTTCGGTTGGATATGTAGAATTTCAATGTCTGTGTCTATGTTGCTGTAGGTGTGGATGGCATTCATGAAGTGTTGTGCATATGTGGAAGTGTTATGTGATTTGGTTATGGCTGTGATGTGTTCCTTGTAACTGGAACGTGTTTCAAATGTATTTAACTACGGTATTCTTAAACTTGGTTCTATTAACACGTGAAAGTAATCATTATTGTATTCCTAATACATTTTATTTTTTTAACAAAACAAAATAATGCAATTTTCATGTTGTGCTACCTGAAAGCACCTGGTGTTGCCTGAAAATATCAGGGTTGACCGGGTTTTTCTTTTTGCTTCTATTTTTAATTAAACTAAACTGGTTGTTAAGGCTTTCCAGAAATCCCGGAAACTCTTTTTAATTTTAAAAATTAATATTTAAACACATCAGTGACAAGATGATAAAGTCTTTACTATGGAGGCACCTGTAAGGAATCTCTCCGAGTGCTACTGACAGAATAACATGATGTTACTGGGGAATAACATTCCTAATTACAGTTGAAAGCAGAAGTGTTTGCGAGCCCCATCCAGAGTTAATGCTTATAAAGAAAAATTTACAGACCTCCCATTACCCGCAGAGCCAATACTCACGTGAGTTGAAGCTGCTCTCTCTATTCAGATAATTTCAATGCAGTTAAAGAATTCGTTGGTGTGCTAAATCCAACTGAAGCCTTGTCAATTCAACGTTCACAGAATATTTTAATAGTGAATATTTGCAAAGGGAGTTGGCTGTAATCAAGGCACATTTCAAAGTTATACCTAGCTGAAGTCACATAAAGCTTGAAAAATATGGTTTGTCTTTATATGAAACTTTATCAGTCCTCAAGGATGTTTAGAGTAAACGTCAGAGTGCTCCTTTAAAGTATGTTGAAAAATTAAATGATAAATTGTGCGCTGTTTTAGGGAGAAATCCTGACAAAGTTTTAAGTTCTGTGGATAAATATCTTCAATGTGAAAATGTTGTGCTTCCAGAAGAAATTTCGCCAGAGCTAGTAAGCGCTTTCAAATTTTGCTCAATAACATTTGTAGACATTGAATGGTCCTTCTCAGTTCTAAGTGATAAAGGTCATAAACTTACCCGAGCATTTGGAGAAAATAATCATTGTGTACTGCAAATCAAATTACAATAACCAGAATGGTGTCTAAGGAAGAATGTACAGTTGGGACGATCGTTCTGTGCCGGTGTGCTTGGTTACTTGAGCAACAGAGTGAGTTTAGAGAAACACGTGACTTACCGCCTCGGCTGGGATCTGCAGCGTGTAGTGACATCATCATGCGCAGTTGGTTCCAGGATGTGCGATGAACGGTGCATTCCACTCACAGTTGTCCAGTATCACTTATCACATCACACGTGTTATCATAATAAATAAAAACTGATTATAAACATAACATGATATCCATGGTTCAATTATATAGCAATGAAGAGAAACAGACGCAATCAATATATCTAATCATCAGACAAACTTTCGATACCAGATATATCACCACCATTGTCGTCGTGATTTTCGTTATGATCATCATCTTCATCGTCGTCGCTTTCACTACTGCTGTCTCCGCCCGTAATTATGAAGCTTTCAATTACATTTTCCATAATTCCTTCCTGTTCAATATATTCATCTTCGATTTTTTCAACATGTTCACATACTTTTTCCCATTTTTCTACACTGATGTCATCAACCCGTTGTTGGCACAATTTCATCACTTGTTCTAATTTAAAAGTTGTGTTTTGACCGGCTACCCACTGCTTGATATCTGCCCAAATCAATTTCAATGAATTTAGCTCAGGTGAATATGGCGGCAATCTGAGTACACAGTGTCCATTCATAGCTAAGAGATTGTCAATCACGTAAGTTTTATGAAGTGGCTTATGTGTTTTAATGAGCTCGTAAA
Source organism: Periplaneta americana (assembly GCF_040183065.1). Classification (NCBI taxonomy): domain Eukaryota; kingdom Metazoa; phylum Arthropoda; class Insecta; order Blattodea; family Blattidae; genus Periplaneta; species Periplaneta americana. Next base: position 133,525,067 of record NC_091117.1, on the reverse strand, counting down.
GCTCCACTTTCAGCATATTTTCCTGAAACTGCACATTGTTTCTTCTAAGCCAGTCCTGCATATCACTTTTCTTTGAATTACTTGAGGGAGCTTTATGCAACTGCACGTTATGGTAAGGTGCGTTATCCATTATAAAAACAGATCTAGGGGGCAAATTCGGAATTAACTTTTCATGATGGTAGTCTCCAGTTTTCCTGTTCGATTTAAACATCAGAAATGCACCAGGTACAAAACCCGCTCGACCCCCTGCATGAACAATAATAAGCCTAGGTCCTTTCAAATAGGCGCCAGTAAACCTGAGGTTTTGTCATCACTCCAATTTTTTGGTCTTGTATGCGTGCTATGAATATACATTTCATCCTCGTATATTAGAGGCCTACCTTCTTCTCTGTATTTCTTTATTGCGCGTAAATATGATACGCGCTGTTCTCGAATATCATGCCTTTCCTGTAATACCGCTTTATTATTTCTTGTCTTCTTCCATTTAAACCCCATATCACGTAAAATGATCTTTAAACTTGTACTACCGCCGTTAAAGTTTATGGCATATTTTAGTTTAGGTAGCAGTTTACTGACAGTGGGCACTGTTTTGTCATTTATATAAAAATTATAAATTGTCTGTCGTATAACTCTTTTATCAAAATCATCAACATCTGTAATGCATTTCGGTACACGATGAACTTTACCGGGCGTTCCAAAAGAGGTCCCTTCTTCCTCACACTGTTTCTCTTCTTTAATTATCTTTCTTATTGTTCTTTCGGGCACTTTAGTTGCTGCACTCACTCATTCTTGCATCTTTTTCAGCGGTATTATAAAGTCTCCAGAAGCTGCTTCACTCTTCATGAAAGAATGTATATTGTTCACAACTTCCCGAGTTTGGCTATGCAGTGTTTTTGCGCCAAGTTTAGACTGAATAGGAGGCATTTTAGTCTACACAAACACACACAACTGCAATTTGCCATGATAATAAATAAACAATATGAATATGAACTAACTAAACTAACAAAAGCAATTATCACGCACGTGGCAGGATGATGTTACACAGCCAAGGCTTTCTGCGAGACTGGCCACTTGCCATATTCTGCGCATGCGCGAGAGTGTAGGCTCACTGGCTAGCTACCACATGATTCTCACCGGCACAGAACGAACGTCCCAACTGTACATCGTAAGTAACAAAATGCATAAGCCTGAAATTAAAATTTTTAGTGCATGTTTAACACATATTTTCGAAATGGAGTATATTTTACAGATTTTGACAGCATAAATGCATGCATATTTTAGATATTTTTAGTGCATGTCTATTTATTACACTAAGAACAAAAGTGTCAACTTACATGTATATATGACATGAAAGCAAACGTATAAAAGTTTTCATTTAGTAGATTTCAATATGCACTCCGTTCGTAGCTCTGCATACGTGTAAACAATATTCAATCGCTTCCCATGTGGATGCTATCATGTTGGGAGTTATGTTTGCTAGTCCTTTCACGTAGATCATAGATGATGAAGGTAGAGTACACAACAGTCTTAACATAATGTATAATGTCTGGACTTTGTGGATCCGCCCTCCTCTTCCAACCCTTCTGTTAGGAAACCACAAGTTTAACGCTGTGCATTTTAACCATTGATGAATAGTCTTAACAGTTAGAGCAGTGCTGAGATGTGCAAAGGGTAAGCAGAGCCGTTCCGTGTGCCCCGTCGTGCAGCAGGAAGAGGTAGAGAGCATACCCGCTAGCAGCTACGAGTGCACCTTGGTGCACTGTGTTCTCTGTGGGTAAGAGATGCTAGCCTCAGGGTGCTCTGTGCTGACGACCACCGAGTTGGAGCATCACCACAATCTTCTCGACGAAAATTTCGTTGAACTGTTACAATTGACCGTGTTTCAATCATCCAAATTACAGCCTGTGCTTTCTGCTGTGGCGTTGCCATTCTGACATTTCTGTGCATTTCGAACTGGCAGCTCAAGGTCAAGCAATGGACTGCATTTGTGATGTGTGCTTACCCCAATCCTGGACCGTTCTCCTCAACTAAAGTGAGCTGGAACAGCTGGGATTACCAGTGCTTCAGTTCAGTGACTCGTGCGTGGTTTGTACTCTTGTATGTGACCTTGAACTGCCAGCTCGAAATGCACAGATAATAATGATAGCAATGAAATGTAAAAACAAACAAATACCTGTAAATTTGTGCTCCAGGTGAGCCAACTAACGACCCATTTATACTACACCAAACATTTTGAGTTACTGAACATGCGTGAAGAATAGGATGTTTTCATCTCACTTATTTCTCCTATTATGATTCTTTTTATATCCTGGAGTTCTTTTGTGGAAACCCTGTACAGGATTAGTTGAAAGCACCCGGCATTGTCCGGGTTTCCTTTTTCCTTCTATTTTTAATTAAACTGGCTGTTAGACTTTTTGGAAATCTTGGAAACTCAACTACTGGCAACCAAAACGAATTGTCTTTACTAAGCTTTCCCTGTCCATAAAGATCAAAAGGCTATAATATAAGAGAGGGATTCATCACTATCCAGCACTGTGAGCGCTACCACCATTTCTTACCAACATTCCACCACTGAATTCAAATTCAAAGAAATGGAAAATGAAAATGCGTGCTTTTGGCTTAAGTTGTCAGTCCTGAGTCCTAACAAGGAAGGTGAAGAAAGACATCTTGCCAGCATTGCCAATTGTGGCCGAATTCGACTAAACATAGCTTAATTTTTAGTAATGAGCTTGTAACAGAATGGTCGTAGTCGAATGTCAAAATGTAGTCGAATTGAGATTCGATCGGGCGATCATCTGTGAATACTCTACTTTTATGTGTAAACATTTTCTTTTAAGGGAGAACACTAGCGAGTTTTCTAACTTTTACAATTTTCAACCGATCTGAATGATTTTTATATAGCACATGCAATGTTATAAAACTAAGTATCATGCAAAATTTGAAGCTGATTGGTTGTTTGGTTCTGAAGTTATTAAGTATTTTGTATTTTTTAAATGTGCATATTTGACGAGCCCCAAAATTTGAAAAATTTGATTTTGGATGTTTAACTTTTTTAAATAATAAAGTGAACCTTACTTTTGATTTCTGAGTGCAGGTTTGCCATTCTTATATGTGTGATGAAATGTGTCTGTACCATATGTAAATGCAAGGTAACAGCACAGAAACGTATTTGTAAAGTCTAACCATGTCAATTGATGTACTAAGCTAGTATAATGTATCATGTAAAATTAGGAAGCAAGATGGACTCTTCTTGCATGCAGCTAAAGCAACCCTCAGAATATCCATTTTGCTTCACGGTACATATGTGGTGAGAGGGGGGTGGCATAGCCTTTCACACAACCCTAAGCATACCTAATTCCCCTAGAGACTGTTGCCCCTTGAGAAAACATTTTATTTCTCAAAGAAGTAATTAGCCTAAAAGGCCGAAAGGTTATATCACATCCTGACCCAATATTATAAAAGAGGCGGGACACTGTATCCCGTGTGTGATTTCTCTCTGGATCTTGCTTCAGGCAAGTCCACTTAAAATTGTAACATTTATACCAGAATAAAACATTATCTACTGACTACTGATTCTTGTTACTGCTGTTTGTCTTCGCCAAGACTTGAGGGTCCAACCCACGTGACTAAAAAGTAAAGACTGTTCTACACTACACCACATATATAGAAGTGGGTTGTTACACTGTTAAAATTAATAATGATATTTAATTTTCTTTTTTTTAAGTTTTGCAGGGTTATATATGGGGATTCATGTAGTATACGATATCGCTTAATTTTCAAGTTGCACAAACTATGACGTCACAATATGGCGGCAGTGACGTCACAACGCAGTAACGTCACAACATGGCCGACGTACACCAAAACAATAAATAAATAAAACTATCTAAAAGAATTTAAAAAACAAATTGACGATATCGCACTCTACAATATAACCCAACCGCTCTCATCCAAAATACGATATCACCAAAACAATTCACAATATCCCATACTGCAACAGAACCCATCCGCTCTTATCCAAAATATGATATCAGCAAACCAATAAAACTATATAAAAAAAAATTTTAAAAAAAATTAAGGATATCCCATTCTACAATATAACCCATCCGCTATTATCCAAAATACGATATCGACAAAACAATTCACGATATCCCATTATGGAATATAATCCAACCACTCTTATCCAAAATACGATATCACCAAAACAATACACGATATCCCATTCTGGAATATAACCCAACCGCTCTTACCCAAAATACGATATCACCAAAACAATACACGATATCACATACTGGAACATTTCATAACAATAAAATATAACCTCAAAGAGCCCACTAACCTTCTCACACACCACAGCTTTAAGAAAAAGAATACAAATACAACACAACAACATAATAACATATTCGAATTTAAATAAACTAACCTTCAAACCATTTCCAAAAAAACTTCCTATCGCAGTGCTCTCACAAATTTCAACCCCAAAGAAAAACATAAAAAAAAACAAAGAACAGATACACACACCCATATATACAAAACCAACAAAATTATAAAAACATATTTCTACAAAAAAACTCATCATTATAAAAAAAAATAAAACGCTCTCCCTAGCGAAATAAAAAATAATCTCTTCAAAACAATATGGTTGAAAACAAAAAATAATTAGAACAAAAACAAAATAAAAATGACTCCTAAATAAAACAAAACTCACACATCCTCATTATCAGGGACATACAAAACTAATCACAGTTTTCGCATTCACACATAATTCATTCACTACAAAATCTATCCGTTGCTTCCATGCCCACATAAAAGTCAAACACATTATATTCAAAAGAGACAGCTTACTCTTGCTCAACCAAGAACCCTTTCTTATAGACCGCCAAACATTATCCTTTCGACAGTACGGTACCACATAAAACGGTCCTTGGTTCGGCGCTCAGAAAAACAACGCTCAACCATTCCCCTATGACATTTGGGACAGATGTACTCATTAGAAATCAAACCCCTCTCCCTCAAAAGAGCAATACCCTTCCCCAAATCCTGAAATAAGAGAACCAAAAAAGAATATCTCAAAACACCCCCCAAATCTCCAACACGAGGCACTACGGCAGTTTGCTCATCATTAGAAGATTCTGAGGTATCAGACGATTCACAAATAAAATGATCCACCCTTCGCTGCAAACCACTAGGACCAGCAACAGACTCCATTCCACAACAATTAACCAAACTCAAAAACTCTCACAAATAAAACAAATATTTAGAAACACCATTTCAGGAATTGAACAATAAATAAAAACATCTACTCACCATCCAAACACATCCTTAACCGGTACGCCATTCAAACCTCATGAATACCAACCACGAAAAAAAAAATCCACATATCTACCAACCTTACCATTACCATCCAAAAACTTACGTCATCAAGTGACGTCATAATATCACATCACTCCATTCTCCAATCTATCCAACATAAATTCTCATAAAAACAATAACGATATCGTATAATCAAGTAAATCAATTTGTAAAATACCCTGCAGCAAGTGAACTCATATAACTGCCCAGGATCATATATTTCATCCTCTGCACGTTTTTATGGCTCTCTATATTCTCGTTCTCTTTTCAGAGCTTCTCCATTCGCTTATACATTTTCTCTTTTCGTCATGTCTTCTGTATACAATTTGGGCTACCTCTGTCAGCTCACTATTTGTCACTGCAAAATCAATTCATTTCTTTGAAACAAATATTTGTTTTGGACATTTGGCCCAGATTACTGAATGAACACATTCATTTGTATTTTGTGTACACCTGGCTAGAATTTCATTACATGCCAAATGTTGATATAGTGGGAAACTTTGTCACTACTTCAGAGCTCAACTGATGTTTCATTTTGTGGTGACTCTGAGACTCCTCTCCCTTAGCCTGTAAAAGCACCAGGAATCGGATAGTGATTATGACTTGGTTTCTAGTCAGTTGACATGCAACGGCGCAGAGTTGCATAAATCCCCCTTTTCATTCCCTGTATATCAAGGACAGTGGCGTATACTGGTTTAAGGGTCTGGGCTACCACTGACCCTATTATTACACAAAATATATTTTAAAATCCCTATAATAAAATTCCTTACCTATTTATATGTGAATTCCAGACGTCTTGATTGGGACGAAAATACTTTGATGACTTCGTCATTGAAATTACAGTTGGGCCGCTTGCGAAGTTTCTGTAGAAATGACTTTTCAATGGACATCAGTACCAAGCCGGATAAACGTTCTTGTGTATGAGTTGATCTACAGTAGGATTTTATTCTCTTCAACGCAGAAAATGTTCTTTCTACCGATGCTGACGTAGCTGGTATTGTCACAATTAATGTTGCCAATTTAAGGACTTCAGGAATAACTTGGTTCAGCTGGTTTTCATATATGGCAGATAATATTTAATGGATAAGTTTGTTCGAAAAATCAAAGACTTCTGCTGAATATATTACACTTAATTCATTTTTCAAACGTACTTGATCAAAGTGACTGTTATAGGACTGAAATAATTTGTTTAGTGCCTCATTCGGGAAGTTTTCTCTATAAGCAGAAAATTTTTGAGAATCTGGAAGGTGTGTGAACTGAAGCTTTCCATAATCAGAAAATCTGTCAGTAATTTCCATGTGCATACGATCTAGTATGCTGTAGTACAGCTGCCTGTATTTCAATTCATCATCTCCTTTTCTTCGCTTTAATTTCCATTGTATTGTCTGAAGAATTTTCATTTTCCATATTACTCCATATGGACGGAAACCCACTATATCTGAACTCGGATATAGTATTTTTTAACTTTGATACCTCTTGCAAGCATTATGCTATGTCTAGACTTTTTGTCTGAAGAATACTGTAGAGCACATCTGTATGTGCGAACACTCTAGCATAGACTTCAAGAAGAAATATATTCTGAAACCGTGTGAAAAAATACAAATATCCTTGAGCCTGCACAATTACATCATCATCCCAGTTTTCTTCAGAGTCATTACAAATGATATTTTCAAAGAAAGCAGTCAGTTGTTCTCTGTATTCCTTTACTGTATTTACAAGCCCAGATGTAAAATTCCATCTAGTTGGTGCTACTTTTGGGAGTTTCTTTTCCATAAATTCCTTGAGTTTTTCTGATCTTTTAGGAGATGATGAGAAAAATGCAGCTAAACCCAACAGTGTTTTGAAAAAAATGCGGCATTCTGGAATGGATAAAGTAGTTTCTTGCAAAACTAAATTGAGAACATGGCTGTAACAATGGACAAATAGTGCTTGAGGATACTTTTCTTGAACTTTTGTTTTTAAGCCATTAATATTTCCCGCCATAACTGAAGCACCATCGTATGTCTGTGCAATTAACTTATTGCCGACATTGTATTCTGCTATAACACCTTCCACATGCTGAAACAAAGCAGCAGCAGTTTTGCCCGAACTGACATTTGTGAATCCTATAAACCGTTCTTGAACATTGACAGTACTGTCGACGTATCTTAAAACAGTGGACAATTGACTCTGATTAGAGCAGTCACTTGTTTCATCAACAACAATGGCCACAAAAGGTGTTTCTTCTATTTCAGATTTTATGTTCTTTATCATAACCCCACTTATAGCAAATATTAAGTCATTCTGAATTGCGGGAGAAGTACCATGGAATACTGTTGAACTCTCAAGATGATTGGCCAGTAAATGGTCAAATTCACTTAAGGAACTTAAATATTCAATATAATTTCCTCTATGTCTGATTCCACACTCTCATTATGACCCCGAAAAGCCAATTCTTGTTTTCCTAGAAAGCAGACTGCGTTAATAAGACGCAGTAAAATCTCCCGATTTTTTTTCACAAGAGCATTGTGTTGGTTGATGTGTAGAGCTTTTTGCTTATCTAGCTGTAAATCAATTCTTGTCTTCCCAAAGTTTGCAAAGTTCATGCTACTATAAATATGAGCTTTTGATTTGTCGTGTTTTAGGACTGCCGTTCGAAGGGAGTTCATATTAGAAAACCTCTCTTTTGACCACACATTTGTTTCGCGGCTAAATAACAAACATGGCCAGCAAAATAGTTTAGACAGTTTAGAACTACCACACAACCAATTCCACTTACCATATGATGTTGAAGTGAAATGGCGTGTGTACTCACGCTGTTTTTCTTTTACGTCCATGGACAAATTTAACTCAGGAGTTGGTCTTTCCATTTTCACAATTTCAACTTTCTCGTTGTATGTACGATGGTTAAAAGGCACTTTTAATAAACCTTCTATTACACAGTCATTTTCAACACAAACCTCTCCAGAAACTTGTTCTGCCATATTTTTCACAATATCACTTAATTGGGAAATTAAAAACCTAATAATTCACAATTGATATAACTCTTAGACACTCGAACAAATCACAAATTTAAAATACTGCACTGCAAGAACACAATCACATTAATGAGCTAGCGTACTAAGCGTACTGTTGCTTCACGCCTTCCAACTCACCCGCCTACACTGCACGATAGAAACTGAAGGAAGTGGGGGACGGGCAGTTGTGCGACGTGAGCGGAACGGTCAGAGGCTACCTTTCGCAGCAGCGGTTTCTCCAGTGATGCCGCCTTGACAACTTGTTTCTTTTCGAGAGCAGAGAGTGCATATAAATCTAACAATTACTTTAATTTTAATTACTGTGGTAAAACTAATACGGTAATACAAAATTATTACATCATTTTTATTTATTAACTTTTTCTTTTGTAATTTCCTTGGGCTACCGCCCGTAGCCCCGGTAGTCCGCAAAATACGCCCCTGATCAATGATGCCACTTACAATTGCAGCTCCATAGTAATTAGTGAAAGATGAAATTGTTTTTTCATTCAGCTTTCGCACACCTCTTCTTCCAAGTGTTATGCATTTACCTTCCACTCTCTGATCAAATTTCTCAGTCCTGTGCCCATGCGCTTGGCGACATGGTTTATGCACTCCTCTTTCATAATTTGGTATCGTCATAAATGTTAAGTTGAGCCAAGTGTTGCTATTTTTAGCATCTCCCTCTGACAATATGGTGGTCTATCTAACTTTACATTTTTCAGAACGAGACCACAGTCACTCTGCTGCCACCATCTCCATTACATAATGCATTAAGCAAAGCAAGAGAGACAGCCTACCTAGCTCAAATGAAATGGAAGACGTAAGAAAATTTATGAAAACAACAGGATTTTTTTGTGATGTATGGCTTTTTTCGGTTATGTTGTGGTATATAACGTTTGGAAGTTTTGTTCGTAATTATATTTTAAATCATGTGAATTTCATAAAATTTATTACAAAACTGGAGACTGTATTTAATTCAATATGGCTACTGTATTGGTTACAAATATGTTTGTAACATCATCAAGGCCTTCATATCATATCTTTAAAATAGCCTATTTTCTAAACTACGGAAATATGGTATTGGCCTTTGTGAGTATACATTCTTTCCCTGATGGTGTTTTATGTAACAAACTAAGATACTTTTAGTACCGGTACTTAGTAATCAATACATTTATAATTTTAATGGAAGAAATAAAACCTATCTCCATCTGTCCTCTGTTAGTCTGTTACATAAAAAAAGAGTTCACTGTTCATTCATCACGGTCTTCAATGCACTGTCTAATTATCTTAAAGCTTTGAAAAAAGGTTCAGAATAGAACTGATAAAATTTCTTCATATTCATACCTTCTACTCAACTCATGACTTGTTTATTCTTATAAACTGTATTAGCCTACACAGGCTGCTATGTAGGCCTACATATAATTTTGTACATCTTTTGACTTCTTCCGTATCACAAAGCTACAATGCTGCTCAATAAATGAAATGTAATACATTACATCTAATATTAACTATCCACTAGCACTGCATTTTTGTATATTTTTCTTGAAACTGCACACACACACACGCACACGCACGCACACCGATTTCTTTTGATTTCCTTGTGTTTTTTCCGGAGCCAAGCAACTTCTAATGATTTATATTCATACTTTTCTCGTAACATAGCTAGCATAATGTCATTTTCATTCAAAGAAAGCTCTATTTGTGTGGAAGCATCACACATTTTATTTGAGAGATCACTGGTAAAGTCATCAAGTTCAGTTGACGCACAATCTTGCAGTAAAGAGTAACCATTAAAGGATTGACGTAACTTTTTCCGAAATACTTCATACTTTCTGGTTCTCAATTTTCTTTTTACTGGAGGAGGCGGATTAGGAATATCGAATAGTGTGAACAGCATTCCACACTAACTTGTTCCTATTAGTGTTCCTAACTGCCCATCTTCGAAATGATTAGAGCACAGTTTTATGTTATTATATAAATAGTCAACACTCTTATTCATTAAATCTTTCCTTCCAAGGTTTATCAAGCACAATCTGTTCCTGAAAAAAAAAAAAGCATTCGATTAGATTAGTCTGCATTTCTATAGCACGTGACACTGAAATTTCCAACTTGCATTTTTCTAAGTTCTGTAGTGTGGAAATCTGTGATAGGTTAGTTTAGGCCTTTGGTCTGCCTTGCATATACTAAGTGAAGTGAAATGTACGTTTTGCGTTCATTTTTAAGTGTTCTACTTCTTTATTTTACGTGTTAAACAGTCACTTTTAGGTTACCTACACTGATCAGTTCTTTCCAATTTTTAGTTACATTTACCAGCAAAAAAGTGGATCATCTAACATTTTAAAGAACTATAATCATTTTATAGCTTATGCTTTGGGTTATTTTTTCTACATTCTGACTAAAGCATATTGTAAAAAAAAAAAAAAGAAAACATGTAACCTGTGCACTTCATCCCGTCAAAATGCTTTTTGTTTGCAGTTTATTTTAAGTTCTAAAGTGTTGTAATTTAAACAAAATTTCAAGTAATCCATTTTGTGGCTTACATTAACAAATGATTAAGCCACTGTAACTGTTACTGTACACGTATTTGCCCTAATATTGTGTTATCACTCCTAGTGGAGATGATGTCCTCCATGCTAACCACCAGATCCTGAGATTCCACTTCTCCTACATATGCACAGATGTTCAATAGGATTTAAGTCTGGCTGCATCCTGATGTCACAAGGCAGTGAGCAGCATGGAGGGGGATGGTTATGCAAAGGGAATTACATGGTCTGCTAACACCTCCACTATATATTGGTGCGCCTCCATCGACGAAAACAACTTTTGTTTGAGTTCAAAACTGATATCGCTCAAACTATGACAGAACCCTCCAAACAGCATTCTTTCGGGAAAGTTTCAAGGCGAATATTGCTCCCCACACTATCTTTCTCTAACATCAGATAACCGAAAGCAAAATCGCGATTCACCCATGAACAGCACCATTGACCACTAGTCCACAGTCCAATTCTGGTGTTGACGCATGAACTGTAATCACACTACAGGTCTTTCTGAGGTCAAATTGGCTTCCTGGAGTCTTCGTGTACCATTTCTCTCACTCACAGTGATGTTCCTCACTGTTTCGAGATGCTTTCTGGCCTGGACCGCAGTTGTGTGGAGATATCGCAAGATACAGAGAATCAGAAACCTGTCATCCTTGGTTGATGTAGATCTACCACGGCCTGATTCTGGTTGTCTGAGGTTGGTACCCAGTTCACAGAATCACTGTAGGACACATAGAATGCTTCTACGATAGCATTAACCACAAAAAGAATGATTCATCCATCTTCGACCAACGTGACAGCTCTTGCAATGTCGTCTCAAATAAGAGGCATCTTAACTTATCAAATTGAAAACAGAAACTGAAGAAACATTTTGATTTACGACAGACAATGTGCGATGCATTGATAATTCATCAATAGGACCACCACACAATTGTAAAACATGAAAGTTTTTTTATTACTGATCTGTGTTGTAAAATCATAAATCATACAGTATAATGCTTAGGGATACGAAGTGGCTCACGAGGTGGTGTGGCATTTTATAACATTATGTTCATCTCCAGAAATGTTGAATACATCCATAGAGAACAGTTTCTTTGGGGGGGGGGGGGGGAGCAAAACCATAGAATTCCCATATAACGCAGTTATGGTGTCATCATTTACGTCCTCCCGTCAACACCTGTGGAGTAACGGTTAGCGCATCTGGCCGCAAAACCAGATGGCTCGGGTTCGATTTCTGGTCGGGGCAAGTTACCTAGTTGAGGTTTTTTCCGGGGTTTTCCGTCAACCCAATATGAGCAAATGCTGGGTAACTACCAGTGCTGGACCCCAGACTAATTTCACCGGAATTATCACCTTCACCTCATTGAGACGCTAAATAACCTAAGATGGTGATAAAGCTTTGTAAAATAACCTACTAAAAAAAATTACGTCCTCCTCTCATTGTAGCTTGACCGTGGTACAGTGCAGTATATCAGATTATGATCATTTATTAGTATAGGGCTTGAATTGTAGATCTGCTATAAATTATAATAGGGCATAATTTAAAACAATCTCCCTCTTTTTCTCTCTAATACAGAAACACATATATATGAATAAAACTATGATCACTGCTAAAAGAAATATTTCTATCTTAAGCTTTCTTGTTTGGGTACAGGGAAACAAGTCATAAAAATGAGTTTGGAGACAAATTAAAATTAAACTTGGAGCCCTTATAGCAAACAACTTTCTACACAAATAAAACAAATCAACTGCTAGTATTCTTTTGATTTTTGCACACTTACTTGTATAATTTAACTGAGTGTTCATCTGGGGAACAAAATTCTATCTGCACAAAAAATGACTTATCCCCTTTACCTGAACATCACAGAATTATTTTATTCAATCTCGTCTTTAAGTTTACACATTATACCTGGATCACTTTTCTTTTTTCTGCATTTTTGTGCAGTATGTTAGTCATATTTCTCCAAGTGGCAGTCTGAACACCTGCAGACTTTTAACACACGAGTACAGGCTGTTACAAAAGAAACATTACAATGCTTCCATTCCTCAAATGAGGTATAGAAATTCTTATACATTCAAAAATTTTAAATAAATATTGTCCAGACAATGATCTGAAGACATTAATTCGTCAATTTAAGCACAAAAACTTAATTATAAACAAAAGAAAATTCAATATTTTGTAACGTTAATAAAAGAAAGAGTTCAGACAAGTTTGGGGGGCAGTGCCTCCCCCATGCCCCTCCACAACTCCGCCTATGAATACATCTTTCTTTGGTCATAAAACCTATTCAATTTAATAATACTCTCTCTAAATTGGTGGTTTATTATAGAGGATTCGATTTTTACAAAGTGATTCACTTTTTTGCCAGTCAGTTTATTTTCTAATGTTTTAAAGCCAACTGACGTCCTATATGAATTCTTCATATTCCTAACTAGGTCTACCTTCTCTCTGAAAATTACAACATTTTTCCATTTTTTTTTTGTCAAAAAAACCTTCAGTGTCGTGTGCTATAGAAAACCCAAAATGAGATTTACAGCATTGCCGGTACTGTAATGTTATCCATATTACGGTAATAATAATTTATTTAATCTGGCAGAGCTAAGGCCAGTAGGCCTTCTTTTCCACCCAGCCAGACTCCAATTCTAATTGAATTCAACAGGCTTACAGTAGTTATTACATTAATATCTAGATCGTAAAACAAGATGAAAGTGAATAATGAAAATAAAAGTAAACAATGAAAGTTAGATAAGTAATGTTGGGAAGCCAGAGGAAAAAAGATCTTTGGGGAGGCCGAGACTAGATGGGAGGATAACATTAAAATGGATATGATGAGAGACCTTGCACAGGACAGGAGGGCTTATGTGAGGCGGCAATGTACCTGCGGTTTCCTTAAAAGCCATAAGTAGATAAGTAATGTTTGTGAGACAGTAACTTAATAACCACTGATAAGAAATAATAATAATAATGAGAAAACTTAAATCACTGACAACCAACTGGCTGCACACGGTGCGGGCTCAGTGCGAGCGGAGCAGTAACGTGTACAGTATCTTCTCGGTAGTAGAGGCGTCTCGTAGGTCGACGCCTGTTTGTCATGGAAGAAACCCGTTAAAGTGAAGGCCTCTGACGCCAACAATTTTAATCCTGAATGGGAAGCAACAGACTTCATGGAATGTAGCAAAGTTCTGTGTAGATTTTTCGAATTATTGGAAGAGATAAATTTGTTTCTGGAAATGAGTGGAGAACTTGTTGCAGAGCTGGAAAATACAAACAGATCACAGATAATTATATTCTGTAGTACTCAAGCTTTAAACAATATGCTGTCATTATGGGAATGTCAACTGTCCAATGGCGATCCTGGTCATTCTCAGGTTGGTACGTGTGGTCCGGGACTCTGGTTTCTTAGAGAGGGGCCGTTATCTTGAAAATCTCCAGTTGTTTTCTTATGAATGACTTTGAAGGCAGATTTCAAGATTTGAGTCGCCTAAAAACGGATTTCGATCTATTTGCTACACTGTTTACAATAAATATTGATTATACTCCCAAAGATGTCCAATTGAACTAAACAACTTGAAATGTGACATTGAGCTGGCTGATAGTCACAGGAACAGACGTAGTTTGCTAGACTTTTACAGCCAATTTCGTAAATCAAGATTCCCTCGTCTCCATAGGCTTGAGGCATCTTTAATTTCAATGTTTGCTTCGGCCTCTGTGTGTGAAGCTTTATTTTCAGGTATGAAACATAACAAAGGCTATGAAATAGCCACCCTCAGTGATTCATAACTTAAAGTGTGCATTAAGGGTTCAGAGTTGTGTTTCATCATGTTCAAATATAGTTCATTTCGTATAAACCAAAAGATGTTAAAAAGCAAGAGTGTGTACCGATTAAACCTGAAAGTGTGACTCTTAATTGAGATATGTATCCATTGCACAATTTATATCACTTTAATTTGAAACCATCTTTCCAGTATTATCGTTGTATTTGTCAATATGTTTTGTTTATATTTTACAACATGCCCAGTGTATAAAATACAGTGTGTAGGAGTTTCATTTGTAAATTGGTAACTTTCACTGACAATATATTGTTTCGTTCTCATATAACTACACTTAAAAAGTTGTTGCAAGTATATGCTACAATTAAATTGTATTTAGTTATATTGGTTCAATGTATTTGTATTTCTATAATGTAGGCTATTTGCATTTAGTTGTTTAGGCTATAGGTGTAATTTAGTGTTGGCACAATGAACAGTGTTTATCAAAGCGCATGATATATTCTTCTTTACTATCCGATCATTTATAATGTAATGGTAAACTCAACTACAGATTACAGAGGCAAGCAGGCTGCCACTGCACTACATTCTGCGCAGATAAAGATCCTGCACCGTGAGCACTGTGCGTACAGAAGTAACACAGCATGCTTGCGAGTTGGTTAATGATGACTTAAATATTTATCAATATAGCCATTAAACATTGGGAAACATGAAACAACTATTATTAACGAGAATTGTTTGAAAAATATTTCCTTAGTCTATTCTTAAATTGGTTTGATGTCTGACAGTCTGACATTACTCGGTAGGGAATTTCAGTTTTGAGAAACAGCCACATTGAAAGAAGATGAGTATGAGGATGTTTGGCGACAAGGATAACGCTGAGAAGTGTAGTGATCGTGTGTCTAGATTATGCTGGGTGGATAAATTTTGAAAACGAGATAGACGAGATAGACAGGAGTGGAGAAATGCAATATATGAAAGAGGAGGGAAAGTCAGTGGATTTTCTGTGATCTAGATGGAGCCAGGACAACATTTCGAGGGATGGTGTTATGTGATCAGCCTGGCAAATGCACATTTTATGAACACATTGCAGTCTCTGCGTCAAAGTAACACTTAGACCAGTAAACAGAATATCACAGTAATTGAAGTGGCGCATCACGAGTGTTTGCACTAAACTATTTTTCAGGAAAAGGGTAGAAAGTTCTTCAATCGCTTAAACAAGTGGATTAGTAAGAATACTTTCTTAGAAGTTTCTGCAACTTGAATGTTCCAATTTAAACTTTTATCCATATAAGGTTCTTCACTTATTCACTGAACGGAATTTCGGTGCCATTTATTTTAATCGGAGATGTATTCATAGGCGGAATTATGGAGGGGCATGATATAGTAATAGTGCTTAACAAACGTGAATAATCACAATTATTGACTGTGATTTTTCTGGATTTAGTTTAAGTCGGAATTTCCATGTCCATGTCCAAATTGAGTCGAGATCGTCATTAATTTTAGATATTGCATAATTTATTTTGTCAGTGTGGAATTTTATGTATACTAGAAGGTCATCTGCATAGAAATGGTGTAGGTACTTTAAAGATTGTAGTTTGTATAGACTGAAAATAATAGAAGGCCGAGAACTGATCCTCCCCTAACCTCATGACCTGCCAAGAGAAAGAACAATTTCCAGCTATCACACTTTGTTGGCAGCCATTAAGGTGAAAGGCAAATCACAGGACATGTTCTTCTAGGTGTAGGCTTCTGAGTTTACAGATTAACAGGTCAATGTCTACATAAAAACTTTGCTGAAGTCAAGTAAAGTCATTATTGTCAATTTACATTCATCCCGGGCCTCACACAGAGCTTCCTTGACTTTAAATAATGTAACACTTGTGTTATGTCTGACCCTGAAACTTGATCGATAAGAATAGAGAAGTTTGTATTTGTTTAAGTAGTCTGTCAGTTGCTTGTGTACAATGCATTCCAATGCTTTGGATAAGACAGAATGATGATAGGTCTATAGTCATGAGATGTCTGTGTTTTAGTCTTGGAAAGTGGGTGGACAAAAGTGACTTTCCATTGCTGTGGGCAAGTCGAAGTCATAATTGAAGCACTGAAAATGTGAGTCACAGTCGGTAATATTACGTCCATTATTTTGTTTAATAACGAAATGTTGACGTGGTCTGGTCCTTCTGCTTTAGTTGTGATTCGTTTCAAGGCTTTCTTTACGTCAGATTATGTAAAGTACGAAAAGTGAAATTTTTCTCTTGAGAGGATGGTCCATAGGTTAGAGTTCAGCGATTGTCTGCTGTTTGTCAATGGAGCTAGGGATTGTAGGGAGAGTTTTCGTAAAGTGGTAATTGAGACAATCCAGTGAGGTTGAGTTGCAGTCTACCTGGATAACGGTATGTATATTGTAAAATTGCAACTAATATCAAAAATCATTTTACAGCATTTACTCACCTTACAGGATCCTTAGGAAACTTAAAGAATGAGAGTTCTGGCGTTTTCTTCTGGTTGTTGCTACAATTAAAAGCACTGCATACTGACCCTTTGCAGGGAGTCATTTTAGGATTAACTTCTTATCAAAATACTGTAGAAAAAGTCTTCTGCAATAAGATTTATTAAGTGTAGTCATGACTAACATGTGCTTATTATCTACTGTCTTTTCTGACCAAACTACATAGAATGAAGCTTACTGGTCATCACTAATGATTTGAGTTTCGCGACAGTATGATGTGAGGCTGTGAACACCAGTCTAGATGGAGAACAATAATTATAATCCAGCTGAAAACATGAAGGTATAAACAACGTCCTTCCAGGTAAGAATCTCAAGCGAAAATTATGACAGAATCACTGGAGAAAACTTCTGGCCAAAGGGAGTCTATGTAAGGCAATCCATTTTTCATCGACAACAGTTTAATGGAGCGTGACTTTGAGAAGATATCAAATTTAAGCAAATTCCAAGGACATTACTGAAAACTAAGACATTATAATACTAACAGAAACCATGCTAGTAAATATAGTCGATCTACCAGGCCTTTCTGCAGTTCATGCACTCACCCAAGAAAATCAAAGTGGCATGTACCCATCAATGAAGTTTCCTGCTTTTACGAGAGGATTGGGAAACCAATAAAAACCCATACAGAAGAAAACATCGTCGTAATTAAAACGAACCATGCATCAATTGTCAGAATCTACATCAGCCCAATATGTACTGTGATGCTATAGAAACAATCCTGCAAGCTGTCATACATGTAAACCCAAATGACAACAGACATTCAGAGTATCTCCACAGTCAACTGCAAGATAAAATTCTAACATTGGTTCAACAAAGAGTGTTAGGAGATACATAGGATCAACTGAACGTCCTTCATAGAGGTAGAGCCTCCAAAAAAGGACCTACTGAATTATGCGAAAAAACACAGGATATAAGATTCTCCTGAAGACAACTAAATCGGAGTATAGCGAAAATGAGGCTAATCTGGCAGTAGAAGACATCTTAAAAAAAAAAAAGAACTCTTTCTCTGTCCTGACAAGAAAACCCTTGTCCCATACAAAAGGAATTCACATCCTATACAGAAAATGCACTTCTCACAAAATGGCAAGAAAGCAACAGACTGAACACAAAAAATTAAAATAGGAGAGAAGAACTCAAGATCATCCCACCCATTACATGGAAGTGAAGGATGCTACCACACAACTCAAAAATAAAAAGACAGCCAATCCAAATGGAATCTATAATGAGCACAAAAAGCAATCAGCCGAGCTATTCCTAGACATCTGGACACTGCTGAAGAAATGTTTCTCATCTAGCACCATCCCAGAAGACTGGAGACACTACGATATCAAAATATTGTACAACGGCAAAGGCAACGTGAATGATCCAAACACAAACAGAGGAAACCCTGGAAACAATAGCTTCACATGCTAACGAAAATATTATCAGAGGAATAGTAAGAATACGCTCTACGTTGTTGTTGTTGTTGTTGTTGTTGTTTTCTAATGCCAGGCGTTTGACAATAAAGTCATTTGACCTCTTGCACTCCAATATTTTTCAAAGATATTATCATGGCCAGCCACTGAAGCACAGATTTTGAGGTGTTCCGAATCCATTTCTTGGTTTGAGTTACTGATATATTCCAATTCTATGCAGGTGTTTGGCCATACAATCATGGCCTGTTACCAATCTAAATGCAGCTGCAGACGATTTTCGTGGTAAATCGGGAATTAACTGTGGATTTTGATGCAGAGAGTTCCATTTTTTCCCTTGAGATTGTGTTATCAAATTTTTTTTTTGTTGAAGTCTAAGTATGTAGATTTAATAAATCTTTTCACAGAGTAATACGTAGATTTAGTAACAGGTCTGTAAGTAGCAGTGCTGCCCTTCTTTGCTAAAGCATCCGCATTCTCGTTTCCCAGGATTCCACAATGGGATGGTTGTAAACACCCTGTTACAAAAGATTTCATAAGAGTTCCAGCTGTGTACCATATCTTCATTGACTTCAGCAAAGCCTTCGACCGTCTAGATCGTCACAAGATGCTGCAGAAGTTGGCCAACACCATCAGAGATAACCATTACATAACAGCCACAATGAGGAGCATATTGGCAAAAAATTACGTCCAAGAGAATGACAACCTGGCGATGTCCAGTCCCACAGGGCAAACAGTTGGTGTCCTACCTTCCTTTTCGTGTTTTGTGAGTCGTCCTCTGTTATATTTTCTAATAAGTGTGATTCATTCACCTCAACTACATGTCCTACTACAGGGCTGGGTAGTATTTGAAATATATTTGTATTTTGTAATTTGTAAAGATTTTCGAAAGTATTTTGTATTTAAATACATAAAATTGGTGTATTTTGTATTTAAAATACTCAATGGGTCATTTCACGAAAATGCGACATTTTCACGAAAAATAAAAATCTCACGAAACTCTGCTTGTTATATGTCATTTTTTCGTTATGATCCGAATTTTTTTAATCTGATAACACTCGTTGTGTAACAACACGTATGTGGGAAAAAAAAGTGCCAAGAATTCTGTGGTTTAAGAGAGCAAAATTATCTACTAGTAATCACATATTTGAATGCCCATTTAAGGCAAATAAATCATTACTTCTGTATGTTAAATGCAATTAATAATGAAGTTCGGACCTTTGTTAATAATTACAATGCATAGAAACCGTAATACAATGATTATTTCGTGCTTGATTGCAATTATTACAAGGAAAGTTTGAGAGTTCGTGTGTCACGCTCAAATGGACATTTGTTTATATTTCTTCAAAACCATTTAATTTTTTCATGTTTCATAAATGTAAAAGTGAGAAACATCACATAACAATCAACTTCTTATATGGACAACATTTTGATTTATGTACATATTCTACAAGAAAAACACATGACACACGTAACACAATGACTGTGACACACGAACAAAAATGTTATGTTCGTGTGTCACTAAAGTTTATCCTGAAATCCAGTTACAAATTTTGTTGTTATTGGAAGTCTTTACGTCTAAACATAATTAATAGTGGTATTTCAAATACTTATTGTTGATTTAGATAATTGTGTGTGCGTGCACACGCACCTGTGCGTTTTTTTTTCAATGTATAGTTACCCTGAAAAAGAATGAGACGATTCTTGGTCGTCGGAAGTTAAAGTTCTACAGCGCGGTTCACTCGATATCGACGTAGGGATACATAACATGACAGATAGTACAAGAATTGTAACAAGGACCACAACAAGGACAAGGACCAGAATAAGGATCACGAAGAAGACTGCCACTTAAGGCCAGGATTTCACAACATAGCTCGAGTCCCAAAATATCATTGCTTCACTGTACCGAATGGCAAATGCCTGCTAAGGGATCTACATTCTGGACTGCTGCTATCACTGTCTTGTCTCGGTAGCTCATATAGTAGCGTGCCGGTTCTATTGTATAACCGAAACGTCTCGTGTTCGATCCCAGGTAAAACTTTTTTTTTATTGAGGTGTAATTAATTTGTTCAGAGTTCCTCGACTGTCTAATTTGTCGAAAAATATGGAATAATTTATGCCCAATTTCTGGGTCTTACAAGTGGGCTGAACCTCGTCAAAAAAAATAAATCTTACTTGGAAGTTAAAAGTATTCTTCCTCAAATAAAAATCATAAGAAACAAAAAGAGACCTGTTAACTTAAAATCTTGTCCACATGCCATCAGCTTCTATTACAGCTCTAAGTCGATCCGGCATAGATGTCACGAGATTGTGGAATAAGTTCTGATCCCCGGTGAGATCTTCCCAGGTGTCAACAACTTGATCCCACAATTCGTCTCGATTTCGAGGGCGTCGGTGGGCATAGGTGGCTATCCTTCTCTTTTTCAATTCCGCCCATAAATTTTCGATGACATTCAAATCAGGTGACTTCGGATGCCAATTAATGATTTCGATCTCAGGTCTCCTTTGAAACCATCTTTGAATGCTTGCAGCATAGTGCACGGGATGGTTATCCTGCTGGAACAGCAATGTTCCTTCGGGAAAACGTTCTCGGGCGGAGGGAAGGAATATATTTTCCAGAATGTGCTCGTAAGTTTTCGGATTAAACCGGCCATTGATGCGTTCTATAACGCCAGATCCATCGTAAGACATCCACCCCCAACACGATATGCTAAAGCGCCCCGATCTTTCACGTCGGTGCACATAGCGCTGATCATGTCGGAGACCATCCTCACGATAGACACGGACAGGACCTTCGTAATCACTCGAGATGGTTGTTTCGTCGGAGAAAATTACATTTCTCCAATCGAAATCCACTCGATTGGTAGCGAAGGCAAGACGGTCGACAGCTTGTGCTTCCCCCAATATTTCCATTTGCGCAGCCCTCCGGCTCCTAATACCGCGGTTCCTCAACCTGCTGATCACAGTCTGTGAAGAGCCGGGAAAGTTAGATGCTGCTCTTATTTCGTTAGCAGTCAGAAAGGGGTCCTGTCGAACTGTCTGGAATAAAAGAGCATCCTCTTCCAATGAAGAAATCCGCGGACGCCCAGGAATAGGGCGATTTTCGACCTCCCCAAAATTTTGGTAACGATGAACCCATCTCGCGGCTGTACTTCCAGGAACACCGACCAAACGGCCAGCAGATCTAGCCCCATATCCAGCCTCAACTAGAGCTATAACTCGCTGTCTCATGTCACGTCGGTTCGCCATTACGATGAGAAATGAGAGATGACGATAATACTTTAGTGTAGACAATGACTATTTAACATGATATAGAATTATTGAAATAAGAGGCATCTTGCATAGTAAGAGTTAATAAATCAACCCTAAATTAAATATCTAAATAACAGGATATAGCAGGAAGTCCAATTGTTGCGAAACTAATCAAATTAAATCTAATTACATTAAATAAACAAACCCCAAGTTATGACACCACATTGCTACAGCTAAATTGTATGTTATTAACATAAGCATTGAATAGGTCCGTGGTTGTGCGTTGGACGACAAAACCAAACATCGAAAGTTCGAATCTTGCCGAGGAATGTAACTTCTTGCTTTTTATAATGTAAATCAGACTTATAACTACAATCATTCATATTTCTTACATTATTTATTAATATTTATAGCCAACATTGAATTTGTAAAGAAAAGACTTTAGAAATCTCATATGGAATTTGTGATCTGTAGTGACATAAACATAGATTATCTCTCGGAACTTTTCCGTAAAAGTAAATTAAATTCACTCCTTGAAACTGGAAACCTTATTCGTAGGGTCATTTTCCCATAGCATACAAGCTGAAGTAACACAGCCATTGATAAACGTTTTGTACACAGAATTAGACTGAATTCCTATTCGACAGAACCTATAATCAATGGCTTGTCTGACCATGATAAACAAATCCTATGTGTTTCCAATGTCACTGAACAATTTCAAAATATTAATTTAAAAACTAAGAAAGGATCGTAATTGCTGTATCTAGTGATTATTTACATTTATGTCTACAAAATGAATCTTGGAAAAACATATATGATACTGGTACTACTGATATTAAGAGTAAATATATTGAATTTTTCATTTAATTTCATAATCACTTCAGTGGATGTTCTCCACTCAATGTTGTGAAAAAATTCAAAAGTTAAAACATGTAGATAACGCAGGGACTTAAAAATCTCATGTATTAAAAAGAAGAATCTATATGTAATGAGTTGCAATGTAATGATCTTCATGTTCTTAAATACTGCAAGAAGTACAGTGTAATTTATCAAAATTATGAAAGAGGGAAATAGAATATATTTGAGTAGAAAAGTACAAAATTCAGATAATGCAATTAAACCTATTCGTAATATTATTAAATTTAAACTTGTAGATATCCTAAGAAATAAAATATTTTTTCATTAAAACCAATGATTATAAAGCAGAGGATCCCAAATCTATTGCAAATTCTTTTAACGTATTATAGTATATAGTACAGAAATATTATTGACAACTTAAACATTCAAGATTTTGCAAAAGATACTGCAATTGGTTACTTAACAGATGTATTTAATAATTATTATTAATATATGTAATTAGTCAATAACTGCAACAGTGCTTATACATTCAATCATAACATGAATGAAATTGAATGCAAACACGTAGATAAAATAGTTAAAATTAACTGCAGGGGTGAGAATGAAATAATCCAAAGCCATACTTTTAACAAAAATTGTTTTTTGCGAGTGCATTTCTTACACATATGGGAAAGCTATTAATAAATTATTGTAATAATTACTCAACAAATGACATAGCCTAAGGACTCTAAACCTTTGTAAAAGTTTGTCTATTATTATATATTTTTTTAATTTCATTTTAATTGTTAGTTTTTAATATATATGCATTTACATTGTATATATGTGTGTGTATAAATGCATTCATTAGATTAACGTTTATAATGTTATAACTTGTAATTTTGTATTGTTTGCGATCATTAACACTTAATCTCAGGACTTTGTAAAACTATATTTCAACGTGACTTAGCTATTTCAACGTTATTTAGACAAAAAAAAATTGTTGTGTAGACTAAGAATCGAACTCGCACTCTTCTACACAACACGCAGAAGTCTTACCGTCTGAGCTATGGAAACGACATGAAAGCTTTACTTTCTGTGCGGAGTGTCGATCTAGTCATGAAGGTCCATTGTCGATTTAACTACACGATTTATGTATATATTTATCTTTTATTTACGTAATATTATCATATTTTTTGCAGTTTTTTAATTGAATTTCGGAACGATGCTAGTAACAAACCAAATAGCCTGAATTTAAGTAACTCAATATTCGTTATCTTGTGTATCGGTGCTCTGGTCTCCGATCATGCGCAGTGTCTTACATCTGAGACTTAGGAATATTCAATCGTCTCATCCTTTTCCAGGGAAACTGTACATAAACTGTAAGTTAAACACTCTTGAAAATATGTGTTCCATAACACTGTTATAAGGGGGAAAGGAACTGGCCACGCTATTCCATTATCTCCTGGCCTAGTTTCCTCATAGGTGGTGCCTTCTTGGTATCACTTGTGAGGTTCACACCTGTCTTTGGACAGACTAAACAACAACTGTTGTGTGTAGGCCTAAAATTAGCATAAGACAATTTATGCCTAAAGTTCGTATAAAATATTTATTATTTTTTTAATTCCTTGAATTAAAAACTTTAAAAAATTGGTTTATGTTAATTTATTTCATATTAAAAACAAGCTTATGCGGTACATTTATATCGTAAACAGGTAGCCACCATACTAGGCCAGTGTATAAATAAATTGGTGTAATTATTTGCACATTAGATAAATGGTACTAAATTTCTGATATTAATTTAAAATCGTTTTATTTAATAACATTAATTAATTTACCCTAGGTATCATTTAGCAATTATAAAAGTTAGGCCATTTTAAATCTATATTAGTTTTTCTATTTATATAAATATTAATACGATTTGAACATTTTTGATAGTATTTTCAAGAATTTAAGTTGGGCTGATTACTTGGTTGGGTTTTTCCGAAGTTTTCTCCAACCATAAGGCGAATGTCAGGTAATCTATGGTGATTTCTCGGCCTCATCTCGCCAAATAGCATTTTGCTATCACCAATCTCATTGACACTAAATAACTTAGTGATTGATACAGTGTCGTTAAATGACTAAGTAAAAAAAACCGTCAAATATAGGCTACATATGAAGTTACAAAATCTTGTGGTGGCGAAGAATTTAAAGTGTCTGTGATGTCCAAGGAAGGGAAGTACTACAAATGGTTGACATATTGGTATATTCGTCACATGACATTACACAGGAAATATCACCACATATGGTTGTAAACAACCGTGGATATTTTTAATTTAAAAGTGTATTTTAGTGTAATCTAGTATTGTTTTGTATAATAAGAACTGTAGGCATAGTGTATAAGTCTTCCACAAGAAGTGATATATTTATAGTACATTTAAAACAATTAGTAACCAACATGACAGAAATGTTCGTGTGTCACAACACATTTGCAATATTTTGTTTCTTAATGGCTTTGTTAATTTTTTTTAAAGTTCGTGATTTAGCAGTTACATGTACTACACAAGTGTCTTAATTGTTTGGAAAACAACTGAATGCATTTATGTCATTTGGCACAATAATATGAACATTTTCCATTTGGTAATGAATCTAATGGCAAGAAAATGTTTCTGTGTCACACCATACAATATTTAATATTTTTTGCATTATTAATTATTCCTTTTCATTACGGATTTTTATTTATATTTAGCAATACTTATGTTAAAAGACAGTAATGTCTTTTTCATGAATTACTAAGTATTTAATTAAATATCCTGTGAAGATCATAGTTAGGTACTTAAAAAATGTTACGTGTGTCACTATGGAATGACCCCAATATACTTTCTTCTTCTTGTCCTTCAAGTTTCGGATTTGGATTTGAAGAATGAACTTTTGTCTTATTTGCCTACCCATTTCTGATGTGCTAGCCATACACTTAGTTTTCTTGCCACACAGCCATTCCAAGATAAATGAGTCTAAGTGGTAAAAATTAAATTTGTTATAATAAAATTTATTTTGACGAAGAGGGCTTCTGAATATTGTAAATTGCCAGATTCCAAAAAAATGTATATTTATTTGTATTTTTACTCTCATTTCTTAAGGTCTCAAAACAATGTAGTAATCTTGTTCTTGAAATGTAAATTTGTATTCCTATGTTCTCAATATTGATATAGCCAAATTAGCTTCCTTGAGGTGGTATGCTTACTACTTCTTATTGGTAGAATCTATTAGGCACATGGTGAACAGTGTGGTTTTGTGTTTTGTTATTTCTTGCAATTATTGTGACAATGTATAAAGATAGCCATCTGCTTATCCTGTACGGAACTAGAAAAGATATAAAAGTTTGTTTTCCACGTTAATGAAAGAATATACTGTAAGTGCACAATCTTTTATAGAAGTTAAGTAAGTCACTAATTTTAATTACGTTTTTAATAAGGCATTTTTAAAGGAAATAGGTTCTGTACGGGACAATTTCAAACAGAACTCGAGGTTGCTGTATTGTTGATTATTGGTTTTTTATGTAGAACATTTGAATTTGTTTCATAGGCTATATGAAGAGCGCAAGAACAAACAATGGGAAAAAGTAGCAGCGATTTCCAAAATTCAGCGAAGTCACTGTTTTTTACCATGACTGTGAAAGCATTCTTGTTGCCACAACAGCCCGATCAGAAATGTGTAGACACAGCATCTTTAAAGAATTAACCACATTAACCACTCTAAGAAGCCTATATTACGAAATTTACTCTGACTCGTCACTTATAGCAAATGACTCAGAATCAGACGCTATAGAGACATAAGTCTTCAGATGAATGTGAAAATATGTCTCCTTTAGAACAACGCCATCACAACCTAAAACATCCCATGAATCTGGAAGATTTAAATCCTAGAAAGTTCATGAAGTTGAATCGACAAATGATAAGGGACTAAAGCACAAATATCATACTATATGCAGTGCTGTCATGGTGGAGGTCATATGGGGCCATACATCATGAGAACCTACAATTTTTTTTTTTTTAATTAATTGTATGAGGAAAAGAAAATTTTGTCTGTACGGAGGCATACAGCATATGGGTGCCTAAGTTTTGTACGCGGAGATCTGTACATCTACAGATCTTAGATTATCTCTTGCTGTTCCTAATGTATTTTGTTTGATGTTCGTAAACAAAAATTGTCCACCTCTGCAGCACAGGAATCCAGAATTACATAAAATAATGGTTGGAAAACAAGAAGTGCTGCAAATACACACTCCAAGATTCTTCAAGACAAGTATGCATCTACGGAGGTGCTACATGGTGTATTCTTTAAATCAGATTTATTGTACAATTAAAATGTAAAGCAAAACAATTTCTTTACTTCTTCTTTAATACTAATAAAATCATTAAATGACAGTTGGAAAGATAAAGAGAGGAGAGTAAAGTATATTTCAAGGGAAGAAACAAGGGATGGGGTGTATGGCCAAGGAAAAAATTACCATTACAGCACTGACTGTATGTAATGGCAAAGTTGAAAACAAAGATATTGAAGTATTTTTTTTTTAACAGACAGCCAAAAATGACAAACATTTTAAGCTAGATGAGGAATTCTCTTCATTTGAAAGCATTGTCAAAGTGTCTCAGATTAGAAGAATCTAAATGATTCTGATATTGTTAGAAAAGGAGCTGACATATTGTGTTATAAATTTAATTAAAGGTTCTTAAATTGAAATAAACTAGCAGTTTAATGTACAGTATAATACATAATCATTAACATACAACTTTTTATGGTTAAATTCAGCAGATCAATCTGTTTCTTGACAAAAATTTCCTCTAATTGCGCATTGCTGTCCTATAAAATGGATGTAAAATCGATAAAAATAAATATTTGTTATATTAAGATTACATTATTACCTCCAAAAAACAAAAAACCTCTCAAAGAAGACTCCTAATTCACAAGTGTCCCGTACGGAACTATATGTCTGTCCCATACGGAACCCAGTATTTTTGGTTATTTCGTAGCAGTTACATGGTTTTTATTAACTTATAACTACTTTTCTAAAATGTTTCAGTGCCTACAAGTTTATGGAAAAAATTTCAGTTACTTAACACTAGAAGGACCAGAGTTACTCTCTACCTACAAGGACCAGACCCGTCATTTTGACGGGTGCAGGTGTATTAGGGTTTCTTTCCAAATATTTAACAGCTTTGTGTAGGAATGTTTGTTTAGATAATTTTTAAATACTTTTACGGAATATGTATCTTTTTTTCTATTATATGAGATTATTTATACTTTAATAACTATTGAGTTCATCTTAAGAAATATAAGTGCAAATGAAGAGAATAATTATTTTCACATTTAAACATTATTCATTACACTATGAATAAGAACATACATATCAACAAAAAAAAAAAAAAACAAAAAAAAAATAGGAAATGTTTCATAATTGTTTATTCAAAGCCACTGGCTGCATCATAACACCTTACACAGGTACATTTGGAACTTGCTAAGCATGATCCACATATGTACTTGAAGCAACTTGCACACTGATTTTTACTTCTATTCTTCCCTCTGTATCCCCCAATCTGACATGCCTTGCGAACGTTGCTCTGCTGAGGAATTCTTTCAGGAAGAGGGGCTGGTGATCTACTGGTTACATATCTAGCTGCTAGTTCTCCTCCCAACTTGAATGTGAACTGGCGCCGGGAAACTTTGTCATCTGTTACTTCCTTGTACAGAATCTATGCATTGATTTCGGCCAGGTCCAGCACATTGAAAAAAACATACACAGGCCATCTACGGCACCAATATTTCACAGTGTAAAGTCCAGCCATTTGATCTATAACGTCAACACCACACTTAGTTTCATTATAGAACATCGCTGATTCAGATAGCTTTTATTTTTGTCGTTTTTCCTTTCAGAAAGGAACCACTGTGTAAACACAAAAACGTCCTATGTAATGAGTACCGGGTACTAGGAAATTACTGCTTTTTTTATGCTGCTCGTTGATGGTAATTACTGTGTTCTCAATAGGAGCACATTCTTGTTCTTTTACAAGGTTAGGGTCATGTCACCTGACTTGTAAATAGTGGTAGTGTGCAAGGGCACTGTAGGCGATTTTGCTGAAGAAGGAACTTCCTGTCTAGACTTTTTCAGTGTACCGACCAAGCTAGTACTCTTGCGTTTCAAATTTTCTCCATGAAATTTTGCCATGAAGAAATTGTCACATGTAATATTTCCTCCCTTATAAAGGTAGGACTCTGTTAGATGCATTACAACATGCTTTGCTAGCATCTACATCTCTTCCATGATAAGGTAAACCGTTCACCAAATATTTAGAGCTTGTATCAACAGCCAGCCAAAACTTTATTCCAAACTTGTCTTGTTTGCTGCCCACATACTGTATGAATGGGCAGCGAGCCTTGCAAGGGAACAACTGTTCATCCACAGTGATGTTTTCACTTGGTTTGTAACACAGCAAGCAATAATTGGCAATGAAGGTATTGCATATAGGAGTAGCAGTTGCAAAGTGGTCTGTTTGTAATCTTTGAAACCATGTGGCTTTCTCGTCAAATCATAGAAATCTCAAAATTTCACTAAACTGATTTCTATCATGGTGTTGCGAAAAAATGCTGGTCCCCAAACCTGCGACCATAATAATTTTCGGGAAAAATTTTTTGCGCCATATATTACTCTCACATACATAACATAAATAGCAGCTTCCAATGCTTCAATACTAATGGTCCAACTGTCGTCTTGCAATTCCTGACGTGCTCTGTTTTCAGGACATCTTTTTATATTCAGAAGCATGCTGTCATCAATTAGGAGTTTCCATGCGCTCAAATGCTTACCATTTATGATAAACCTCTTCACATGACCTGTAGGTCTGGGGGCTTCTGTCACGATATTCTGTCGTGCTCTTCTTCCAGGTGCAGCTTGTGGAGGATAAGTCCATTATATCCCATCAGCAGCAGTCTCAACACTTCCTAGGACAGGATTGTTTGTGACCTGAGAACAATTTCGTTCTCTTCCTCTGCCACGGCCACTTCTAGTAGTTGGAATATTAGGAGCCAGTGATAATGAAGCAACTGAAAACACAAATTCGTAAATTAGATGCTTCTGTATTACAGACACAATTCAATCCAGAAAATAGTGTTAGAGATGTTTCATATTGCTACTGTAATAATTTGAATTGAAGTAACATACTATTTATAAAAAAATATTGTGATGGAAATAATAATAATAATAATAATAATAATAATAATAATAATAATAATAATAATAATAATAATAATAATAATAATAAATTATGTAGCCTACCTCTTATAGATGAAGTATCAGGTGGCTGTTCTGGTTGTTTATTATCTTGCCTCACATTATGCGATGAATCATCACCTCTGCTAGAAACGTAATCTCCATCTTTATCAGCATCGTCTGTACCTTTATTTTCACATTAATTCGTCGATTTTATCAATTTCACACAGATTACGGGGATCTTCACTTTTTGATTCCTTATCACACACAGTAATCAAAGAGTCAATTTCTTGTTCTGTCAAATAACGTTTGTCTCCAGAGGCTGCCATTGGGAAACTTAATTTTCGCTGATGAAAAGAGAGCGCACGTGTCAAAACAACACACACTCAGAGAGCAATATTTTCATTTTAGATACCGACAAAGGACCTGCCAAAGAGACATAAACCACTCGCAGAGGTCGAAATGAAATCTAAACTATGATGCAACAATAGAAATTTGAACCGCTTCTGATGTGTAGGCATGGCCGGTCTGAAACTTGGCACCCGTCAAAATGACGGGCGATGGTGTTTCTAGTAGTAATTGCTTGTAACATTCTTCAGAAAGATCATAAAAGTTCAATATTTTCAGGAATCATACATCACAAAGACAAAATAAAAGTCGTAAATCGTGGGAGTCATAGGATGAAAACTATCAATTAATAATTAGGCATATTTAAACATGCGGTACCCAGCAGAATGACAGGTCTGGTCCTCCTAGTGTTAAGGAGTCAGATATCACAGATTTTTGCCATCAAAGTGCTCGTTGACTATTGAGGTGTCTAAAAAATGTCCTGTATGGAACCCCATTTTATTTAGGTATTTCTCAGAAAATAAAGTTCAATAAACTATTCTGTTTTCAGGGAGAGGGTCCTTCACACTAACAAAATTATTCATTTATCACTGAACATATTCTACCAAAGACATAAATTTTATAGGCAATTATATTTTCAAAGTTGCTGTCTAAAGTGTTCCGTACAGAACCTAGAACCTGCACAACTGATTTTCTTAATGCCATAAAGAAATCTCCAACAGCATCAAGGATCCATCACCCAACACTTACTAAATGTTCAGCATTGTGGAATGCGTCTAGGAGACCCAAATCCTCAGAAATTATATCAGATGTCTTGAAATATTCATTAAAGTTTCCTTGCCGAACTCTATGGAATTCTCATCATTACTCAATCTCTCAAATATTGCAATTCAAACATGATACAAACAGTTTATGTAAAAAATTGGGATTGCCAACCTTCAAAGATGTTAAGTTTCAGTACCGTACCTTGAAGAATATTATGCAGTTCTGAAACCAACTGCCGCAGTCCTTGATTTAATGCAAAATGAGAAGACATGCTATTACGGCCAACTTTTGTTCACATTAATTTCCCTCAAAAACAGGTTACATATTATTCTGTTATCTAGTAAACTACACTACCTATTCCAAGTAACTCCAATCCTAATAAGTTCGCTTTCATCAAGATTTAAAGCGATGTTTGATCTGACCCCAGAAGCAATTGAGCAATTTTGGCAGCTTGCTTCCACCCACATTTAAAATGGATGGCTGCCTGACACTGTCTCACCAAATAATAAGAGGATCCAGAATATGTGTGAGAAATCAGCTGAGCAGTTCTCTGCTACACCTTTGGTTAGTTCAGACAATGAAAATAATTCTTATGTTTTCACCTCAAGTATAACAGACTTTGAAAAGCAAAACGAAAAGAACTGTCTACTGCGGAGTATGAGCTCATACAATTCTCAAAACGGCAAAGGGACAACCCTGTGTACTCTAGAGAATTACCCAGCAGTGAAACAAGCTTTTATAAAGTATAATACAAGTTTGTGTTCGTCTGCACCTATAGAAAGACTGTTCTGCTTTGCAGGATTTATTCATTCACAAGCAAGGGGATCCTTATCTGATAAACTTCCTGAGAAACTGATTTTTTTGAAAGGGAGCAGTAATTATTTATATGTAGCATACTTTCATTGCAGATTGTTCAGTTAGTGGTTTAAACGAGCGTTGAGCGGATTCCGCCGATTTTGGAATAGATACCGACGCACTTAGGTTAGGTTAGGTTAGTTTAGGCTTTTATTATCCCGTCAAGATGAAGGCGAAAGCGATTGAGTGTGATTTTTTGGCAGTTCAAGTACGTCGGTATCTATTCCAAAATCGGCGGAATCCGCTAAACGCTCGTTTCATCCTTATTTCTTTAGACCTACTTATATATTGCATCGATTATTTGAAATACAAATGTATTCTGAGTATTTGAAATAGGCCTACAAATATATTTTGTTTAGGCCTAATTTTTTAAAAGTATTTTGTATTTGTATTTCAAATACTATTCTTTAAAGTAGGCTATTTTGTATTTATATTTGAAATACCTGGATGTCGCTATTTTGCCCAGCCCTGGTCCTACACCACCAATCTTCTGCTGACTGTTAGTAATGCTAACAGCAAACTTCCCTGTAAAATCTGTAGTAGTCCACAACAGTATTGGCACAGACTTCGGCTTTGATTGTAGTGTCAAAGATCTTTATATGGAGTAGCCAGAGATAAATGAACGTTAAGCTCTGAACAAGAGTCAGTTTATTACATTCCAGCTATCGCACTTTCTTTGTGACAACTAACTTACTGCACTTCAAGCAATACGGCACACTTTTATTCTTACTTCTCTTCTGCTGCACCACTTTTCATTTGGCTCCACAATCAATACACTTGATATTTTCTTTGCTGGGCAATAATTTGTGGACGACACAGAACTCTATGCAACTTTCAATATCTCTACAAGATTCATACAATTTGCGTAAATTAAAAGCCATGACTTGAAAGTGGCGCTTCTACTAACAATGCATGTTTATGAGGTTGCTATAGCAATGACGTCACGAGAATTGTTTATTCAATAATTATTTAATTATAATTGATACAATTTTCATAAAATTTTCGTCTAAATATATTGTATATTCGTCTTTCTGCCACATCGAAAATAATTTCGATACAACAATAAATTCTAAAATACGTATTTTAATTTCCAAAAGACACTATCGTAACATATAAGGTTAATCAAATTTGTTGTTTAACTTGGTCGATTAACCTAGGCGGTGATGCTATAGCCCAGGAAGTTCCAGGATCGAATCTCGTCTCGTCTAAATCAAGATAAGTAAAAAGTTGCATTTATATGATGTTGTAATGTATAATGTAGTTCGAGATACGTAAAATTAGATGGCAGAATTGGAATAAAAAGGGTGTAGAGTAGAGTGAAGTATAAAAGAAGAAAAGATTTGAAAAGAAGGGAGAGACACCTAGTAAACAAAAAGAGAAATACATTTTTAAAGATTTATAACGTTCACTAGAGTTGATTCAACTAAAGTGGAATTAATGTGAATCGTTCAGCGACGGTTTCTTGGAAATAAACCCCAAATCCTTCAGAATCCATATTCAAGACGAGACCAAAACAGATTTTCGACATCACAACAAACACTATCATTAGACACAGCCATGATTTTATTGCAAGCGAAGATTATGTCCATCTCTATTTATTTGTCTATGATGTCCATTCTCAGCTATGGCCTAGGACTGGTATGAAAAGAAGCGAAAATTATCTAAAAACATTAGAAAAGTCATGGCACGTTCCTTGAAAGTTGCACCCTTTATGTCTAAATACACATCATCCAGACTCGTCTTCGAGTTAGCGAAAGGAACTTTTCTCATCGGTAACTTAAGAACCATCCCTACGTTAAGCTACAGTTTGGCTACGACGATCTTCGTCGTACGAACAACGCTGACGATTGAAATCGCCAGCGGTCATCGTCAGAGAGTGGTTTCTTTACCTGCGAACTTCATAGGTGGATAGTTTATTGTTTTATATAGTTGACCATGTCTGATCAGCTGATAAGTGGATGACAATATGATAACGTTATAATATAAGTTTTGCATTGAAAAACAAGTACGGATCTTTAAAGTAGTTAATGTCATGTTTAGAAATAGATACAGAGGGGTCTTTTAATTAATTGATATTAAGGCATCTTGAAAATGAACCCACCAATTTTAAGGAATATTTCAGACTTTCTCCCGAACAATTTCATTTTAAGTTCAATTGAAAATGATATTGTAAAATTACCCACAAAATTTATTCACAAACCAATAAGTCCAGCTGAAAGATAAGCATAACTTTAAGGTAAAAACCAATTATATAAAAACTTTATTTTTACTCTTTACAATGTTATTTTTTTTTTTCGTTTAGGAGCATTTATTTAGGAAATAATGTTACAAATAAAAAAAAATAATGTAAGAATGAGGTTGTTGCACTTCTCTCCTTTGCTCGGAAATCCACTTCACTATTTCACAATCAAACTTTTGCTTCAGTAGCTAAATCTGCCACATCGTGTGTCCTTCAATTATGAATCACTTTACTCAATTGTATTAACAGTTCTGGTTGTTGCAAAATATAGATTTGTTATTGTTTACATTGGTTCTTCTTTTTGGCTCATGTCGAACAGGGATTTGTGTTTAATCAATTAATATATCGTTCTCATTAGTGAAGAAATTGCAGAAAGATTTCTGTTTTACTGCCATTATGATATGTATGATGTATTAATCACATGTTATTAAATGATTTAATTCATGACCTACTGTAATTTTACAATTGGTTTCTCGGCGATGATCGCCAGGTTTTTGCCTCCAAGGCAAACGCTGACGATGTTCGTCGAGCCCAGCGACGTTCGTTGACGTTCATCGCCGTAAAGAAACCATGCACATTCAAATCAACGGGACAGAATCCCGGCGAAAATCGCCAGCGATGATCGTCGGCGAAGATCGCCGTAGCGAAACCGTAGCTTTACTCCTACGACCTACGAAGAACTCGGCAAACCTCTTACCACAGTCTAAGACATACAGTCACGAAACTTCAACACTTTTTCTGCCAACATTCGCGACACTAGCGCCCAAGCGGCAGGCAAGGCACTGGCCATAGTCTCGTTCAGCCAGCACGTGCTTTAAAGGGATGCGAGATGTTATAATAACGTTTTAATCATACATCGGAATAAAGGCAATGTGTGCAATGACGAAAATTGCAGTAACAACAAGTTTAAATCTCCGAATTTGTTGTTCTTCAGATTCCCTAAAGACCATGAGAAAATCATAACTCAGGAATAACCAATAATCCATGTTGTAGGTAGCCTACGTATTGTGTTCTATAAAACATTATTATTACTTATCAGTTACCTATTTGTATGTCAGGAAGGAGAGTTTAAATAAAAACAAAGTAAATACCTGTTACAGTATATTATTTTTTTGTAGAAATCATATGTGTAAATGTGTAACCATTCCGATTTTGGATAATGTATCTACAGTTTTTAATGCAAGTAATTCCATACTTTTTGTATTCGTGTTTTTTTTTTCTATATATTTTTCAAAAGTTGAACGTTATATTGCATTCAAGTAGGGATCATGGTGTTAATTTTTCAAGAATTCATGGAGTATTGTAATCCTTTTGCAAAATATTCACTTCTTGAATAAATCCAGACTGTGCCGATAGATTTCTGATGTGTTGGTGTAGATTCATGTGGCAGACGTAGTAAGTTCTCAAGAGCCTTTTTAAATTTAATATAAAAAGCAATCTTTTCTGTAATAATTTGTATGACTGCTATTGGTGTTGATTTTACATTCCCAGTGATTATTTGAGCTGTTCAGAGCAGAAGTGGTGTAAGTCAAAATTAGGTAATGAGATTTAAAGTAAATATTCTTTAAAATACAGCGCAAAGTAGCAATTAATATATCCTTCGTGCTATTCACTGACTACTAATAGTTTAAATAAATTCAATATTAACTGCTACTTTGCGCTGTATTTTAAAGAATGTTTACTTTAACCCTCATTACCCATTTTGACTTACACCACTTCTGCTCTGAAAATAAAATTAGGCCTACATTTTCTGAGTTAATTGAAGTCACAATTTTTTCAACAAAATTGTGTGTTCATTTATTTGTTTTCACCTACGTCATATTAACAGTAAGGGCATGTAAACTACGTATTATATAGGT
Organism: Periplaneta americana; assembly: GCF_040183065.1. Taxonomy (NCBI): domain Eukaryota; kingdom Metazoa; phylum Arthropoda; class Insecta; order Blattodea; family Blattidae; genus Periplaneta; species Periplaneta americana. The sequence continues at coordinate 133,489,089 of NC_091117.1, read as the reverse complement.
AGGATAAGTTAAAATTAGGCATTATGTGTGAAAACTGGAAATATAATGTAAAATGCGGTAAACTTGCCATAAACATTTAAACCATAATATCAGCAAAATAATAAAGGAAATACCGGTTCTTAAGAAATGAAAAATAATAAACTTCATAAATCAATGTCTGTCATATTAAGGTTTAAATCTTCCCCTTTTTTATTTTCAAGTTTACCTCAGCGGCGAGTTTACCCCAATTTGCGGTATGGAAAATAGTTAATTTCTCAGGAAATAGGGAGAGGCGTTCACCACGCAATGTAACCTACAATTTTGAAGCTACTAATTTTGACTCTTCTCACAGGAGATATAGAGTTCTAATGATTCATAAATATATTCAGGAATGAATTTAATTAACCATCCACGTACGAACAATTATATTATTTCAAACCATGATACGTGAACAGTTCCATGATTCAGTTGTAAGGAGCAGAAAGAATTACGTTTATTCTCAGCTTCTGAAACTTGTAGATTAACTGCGTGTGAAATTCTTCTAGGATTCTAAATTAAAATTAATAAGAATCATATACACTTACTGTATAGCATAAAAATATAAAACAAATTACGCAAAACCCGTTTTCTGATATGTTATCATATGTCGTGTGCACACTTTTAACTTGCCTGCCGCTAGAGGGCTACTGTCGCGCCAGCTGTCAAATGTTGGCATATTTTATACGTATGAGTTGCGTGACTGTATGTCTTAGACTGTGCCTCTTACCACAGTCTAATAGATACAGTCACGCAACTCATACGTATAAAATATGCCAACATTTGACAGCTGGCGCGACAATAGCCTTCTGGCGGCAGGCAAGTTAAAAGTGTGCACACGACATATGATAACGCATCAGAAAACGGGTTTTGCGTAATTTATTTTATATTTTTATGTTATACAGTAAGTGTATATGGTTCTTACTAATTCTACTTTAGAATCCTGGAAGAATTTCACACTCAGTTAATCTACCATTTTCAGAAGCTGGGAATAAACGTAATTCTTTCTGCTCCTTACAACTGAATCATGGCCCTGATCACGTATCATGGTTTGAAATAATATAATTGTTTGTACGTGGACGGTTAATTCAATTCATTCCTAAATATATTTATAAACCATTGGAATTCTATATTTCCTGTGAGAAGAGTCAAAATTGTAGGGCATATCTCGCAGGGTACATCGCGTGGTGAACTCCTCTCTCTATTCCTGAGAAATTCACTATTTTCCATACCGCAAATTGGGGTAAACTCGGCCGCTGAGGTAAACTTAAAAATGAAAAAGGGGAAGATTTAAACCTTAATTTGACAGACATTGATTTATGAAGTTCATTATTTTTTCATTTTTTTTATTATTTTTAGTCGCTAATAGTGCTGATATTATAGTTTAAATTTTTATGGAAAGTTTGCAGCATTTTACATTACATTTCCCGTTTTCACACATAAGCTTAATTTTAACTTACCCTACCTATATAATACGTAATTTACATCCACTTACTGTTATTATGACGTAGGTGAGAAGAAATGAATACACAGTTTTGTTGAAAAAATTGTAACTTCAATTAACTCAGAAAATGTAGACCTAATTTTATTTTCAGAGCAGAAGTGGTGTAAGTAAAAAATGGGTAATGAGGGTTAAAGTAAACATTCTGTAAAATACAGCGCAAAGTAGCAGTTAATATTGAATTTATTTAAATTATTAGGAGTCAGTGAATAGCACGAAGGATATATTGCTACTTTGCGCTGTATTTTAAAGAATTTTTACTTTAAACCTTATTACCTAATTTTGACTTATACCACTTCTGCTCTGAACAGCTCAAATAATCACTGGTAATGTAAAATCAACACCAATAACAGTCATGCAAATTATTACAGAAAAGATTGCTTTTTATATTAAATTTAAAAAGGCTCTTTTATTTCTTGAGAACCTAATACGTCGTCACATGAATCTACACCAACACATCAGAAATTTATCGACACAGTCTGGATTTATTCAAGAAGTGAATATTTTGCTAAAGGATTATGATACGCCATGAATTTTGAAAAATTAACACCATAATCTCTACTTGAATGCAATATAACATTCAACTTTTGAAAAATATAAAGAAGAAAACACGAATACAAAAATTATGGAATTACTTGCATTAAAAACTGTAGATACATTGTCCAAAATCGGAATGGTTACACATTTACACATGATCTCTGCAAAACAATAATATACTGTAACAGTTATTTACTTTGTTTTTATTTAAACTCTCCTTCCTGACATACAATAGGTAACTGATAACTAATAAATGTTTTATAGAACACAATACGTAGGCTACCTACAGCGTGGATTATAGGTTATGACTGAGTTATGATTTTCTCTTGGTCTTTAGGGAATCTGAAGAACGACAAATTCGGAGATTTAAACTTGTTGCTATTGCAATTTTCGTCATTGCACACATTGCCTTTATTCCGACGCATTAAACGTTATTATAACATCTCGCATACCTTCAAAAGCACTTGCTGGCTGTATCAACCCTATGACCAGTGCCTTGCCTGCCGCTTGAGCGCTAGTGTCGTAAATGTTGGCAAAAAAAGTGTTGAAGTTGCGCGACTGTATATATTAGACTGTGCCTCTTACCAGACAGACAGAGAAAGAAACTGGATATTTAGCCAGATTTTTACCACACACAAGCCGTAACCACAGAACAACAAAATGATCAGCGTATTCCGAATCTCACCGGTCCGGTGGCATCAGACGTCACGTTGCAGCGAAATAAAGAACAAAACTGCTGGAAGGAGCAAATTGTACAAGTTGTTGTCTGTGCTACGCTAGCAAAATTTTGCGAAATTTTCGTACTGCCATCTCGTTCAAAGAAAAGATAGCATAAACAATTTATTTCTTGAACCGGTAGTAATAACGGGTCCGTTGACATGTTCGCTCATAAGCCATGAACATATTGTTTTTACGTTGTGCTCATTACAAACAATACAGCAGAACTATGGTCTGTCCAAAACAACTTCCGACCTGACAAATGGCGCCTTTAGCATGTTACCATTGCAACCATTCAAATCAACCAATCATGAGAGACGCGTAACCATGGTAACGGGACGGTGTTGCCGTGTCTATGTTTACAAGCTGCACGTGAATATCACGGCCTAGCGGTGAATGCAGTGCCCGGAATGACTGAGTTGGCTGGTTAACGCGTGCTTTGTGTGAATTAAAAATATTATTTAGTTGTATTATTGTTTTAGTGTATCGATAATTATTGTGTTTAAATTATATTACACGTATTATCTTCGTTGTCATTGGTGGAGTGTGTGTCTAGTGTGCGTTTTCTAGTTTCTGCGAGACTTTCTAAACAGGTGACTTGTGCAATGTCGGAAGGAAGGAAAGGCAGGCGGAGAACAAAGAATATTGTACAAGATGTCCCGTTAAAGAGTCAAGCGTGAGAGGGAAAAAGATAATGGTGGGCCACTTTTACCTTTGGCGCAAGCCGTAATGAGAACTGCTGCTTGTGTTAAAATTAATAAGAGCACTGTTATCGATATTGGAAAAGAAAAAGGCCTTGCAGATTTTTAATCATAAATATTTTTTAGTTTACTATTTTTTCAACGTCTTTCTAACAATATTACATTGAAGAATACCGACACTCATAAAAGTAAAGGCTTCGTATTAAACCATTTTTTTTACAGTTTACAGTCCTTTCGACGCTTTTCTAACGGTATTACATTGAAGAACACCGGTACTACTGCTACTACTACTAATACTACTACTACAACTACTACTACTACTACTACTACTACTAATAATAATAATAATAATAATAATAATAATAATAATAATAATAATAATAATAATAATAATAATGTACATAAATTTTAATGCCTAGTGTTCAACAAATTGGTTAGAAATGTATGTGTTCATGTCAGCCGTTCATTACTGCACTCTATCGGCAGCGCGCTCCTTACACGAAAGATGGACAACATGATAACACTGCTCCCCCTTCTCTGTAAACTGTCAAGTCGGAAGTAGTTTTGGTCAAGGTATAAAACAGAACACACCGCCATGACACAACAGTGCACGATGTTATTCGTCTGCTAATTCCCACCCTATACAAGAACCAATCAGATTCACTGATGGCGGCTGATGGAGACTGCCACCACCTCTGCAAGTTGATGGCACCGGTGCGACACCGATGGAGCATCAATGACGTCATCGGTTGAATTCGGAACACCGTGATGCCATCGGATTGCTCACCGGTGAGATTCGGAATATGCTCGATGCCATAACAGACAAAATTTGGATGGAGACACTACCAACCAAGCCAAAAACTGCGGGCGAACTGCATCCAAAATCCAAATCCATGTCCAAATATTCACACACACACACACACATATAAAAAACCACTGTAAACTGTAGCTGTCATGGATACCAACATAAGATATCAAAAACAACACACTACCACTCCTCGAATAATGAATGCTTGTGTATCTATGTGATCAAAATTGTGAAAGATACCATGTTACGAAGTGCAAAAATCGAATAAAATTACATCATAGATAAATCTAAAACCTATTTGCATGTTAGTGCTATTTTCTTTTCATAGAAAATCATGAAAAATACTACTATTAATAAGTTTACAAATATTACCATGTTTGCCATATTTCTTGACATGTATTATGTAGATATTAATAATATCGTCTAAATAGAACTCATCATTAATATATTTTATCATAAGACAATGGTCAAAACCAACGAGCACAGAATACATAGAGTAGACACTAGCATCTTAATACCATTGGACGGAGTGAAGCCGGTTTGATGGACCTGACGCCATCTTGTTGCTACCAAAACATTGCAAAATAGCTATTACGTTTTAGTAGATCTTATGATAATAAGAATTCCATATGTCCCTAATTTCCTGGAGGACTCACACTTTCTTGTTTGTTTCGTAATACAGAATCGCTAGGCACGTATTTTTAGCACAAATTACAAAACTGTCATCGATAAATCACACACACACACACACACACACACACACACACACACACACACACACACACACACACACACACACACACACACACACACACACACACACACACACACACACACACACACACACACATATATATATACAGGTTATTTAAATTGACAGCTCTTCAAATTGCAGTATGGTATTTAATAGGTACTCTGGAAGGTTAAACAAACAATAATGATAAAAAAATGGAAGACAACAATTTGACCTTATTTTTCTACTAGTCCAATAAAAATGCTACCCTATAATAATTACTTTTATAGGTTGATCCATTTGCTTCGATTTAATCATGCAACTTGCTTCTTAACGCAAATTATCATTCTCTTCCTTTTGCCAGTATTTCGTATAGATGTCCCGATTTTGTTTAGAGAAAAGTGGAATGCTCTTAACCATATAATATTTGATAGGCTCTTCGTTTATAGTATATAATTAGATTATAACGGCGAACAAAAGTGAAGTTTTATTACCAAGTGGGTCAAGTTAGATCACGACCGAGTTAATGAAGCTACTAAGTCTGCAAAGCATAAGTCTGATTTCGTGATTATAAAAATTAATTACAATAATATTAATACACTATTTCTTTTTCTTCATCAAACGAATACGCGCATTCGGTTCAAGAGAAACCTCGGTACACCCATTTTCTATAGCACTCGACACAAACTTCCAACATGGGTTGTTAGGTTAGCTTCGCTCGTAAATGCTAAGTCTGCAAAGCATGTCTGATTTCGTGGTTATAAAAATTAATTACAATAATATTAATACACTATTTCTTTTTCTTCATCAAACGAATACGTGCATTCGGTTGAAGAAAAACCTTGGTACACCCATTTTCTATAGCACGCGACACAAACTTCCAACTTGGGTTGTTAGGTTAGCTTCGCTCGTAAATGCTAAGTTTACAAAGCGTGTCTGATTTAGTGATTATAAAAATTAATTATAATAATATCAATACACTAATCCTTTCTCTTAATCAAACAAATACGTGAACAATACGAATCTAACCGAGTAACCTAGGCTAAATCTTTCATTATCTACCGGTAATAAGTACATTTCACCAGTAGCGGCTGGTGGTCAAAATAATGAGTGTGCTACAATTTCTATATTGGGCCTACTGTATACACTTATATGTATTTATCTTAATTTGAGACTCGCCTAGTGACGAAATATGAAATCCATACGACGTTCCTTCCTGCAGCAGAACCTGTCAATTACCCTGGTGTTAAACCCTTCAACTTGGATATCATACTCTTTTCTATTGACAGTGTTACTTCACAGAATGGATCCTGTGAATTGTTGGAGGCTATGTATCGTAACAATTGAACAGCTCTATCTATATTCCGGAAGGCAGGTGTTCCGTATAGAACTCAAAGTTGTGTCTTTAACACTCTTTTGTTCAGTACAGTATAGCTGTTGACAGCAACTTCAAGTTCGCGTTCAGGAAAATTAGGCTATCCAAAAATTGCCAGAAAATTTGCTGTTTAACAATTTTGTTGCATCTAGATAGCTTAAAGACTGGAAACGGTGAGTAGTTTTCTGAATTATACGGTCACATGCTTCCTTGGCTTCAGTTTTCTGGGATTCTATTCTCCGTCGCTTGCTGACTGATTCAGGAGGAACCTCAAAAACCAGTTAGACGGCAGCAGCAGTCGGACATTTGAATTACCAAATTCATTGTGCATAGTTCCGAGTTCTTCCATAAACAAGCATTCTCTCGTTACGCTTTACTTTTGCAATCTCCAAGCTGTGTTGTGCTGAAGCTGACTACAGCACTTCCCCGCGTATAAATAGCCAATCAGGGCAGTGATTTCAGCTTCGCACATGCGCATTAATTGTCTACATTCTCATTTAGAGTTTTGAGTAGCACATTTTACCCCCTGAGGCACCAAAGAGCTAAGAGCGAAGATTAAACACTCTCTAACGCGCCATGAACATAACCACGGAAAATTGTCAAATGGCAGATCAGATACTATGGTGGTATTGCAAATACATTATTTGAGCAAAAATTGTCATTGTGCTGTAGCACTGTAGCACATAAGGACGGGCAGCCCCTGCATTTCACACATGCATATTTACCTGTGAAAAGTTATTCCAGGAATTTTTTTGAAAACCTGTTTGTGCAGCCATACGCAGTACATGTAGGCATATTGAAATTACTTCATTTATTAATTAAAACAACGATGCAACATCACAATCAACTGCCCATGTGCTAACCGGGAGCCCAATGTTTTGGTAGCATCATAATGGCGACGGTCTACAAAAGCGGCTTCACCTCCAAGCTGTTCATGTCTACTCTATGCATTCTGTGCTCGTTGGTCAAAACTGTTTTTATACACTGCTGACCATGTTTCCATAGTTGACTCCAAAGACGTTATATAATACTATAGTATAGTTGAGTCACAGTCTACTGTGGTTGAGTTATTTAAATATAGCCAATATATTTATGTTGGCTACTCTGCATTGTGAAAGCATTTCGTATTTCGTGTGTTTTTGCATATTAGTAGGGCGAAATGATAACGAATTTTATTATCAATATTATGATAAAAATTTCTCCTATGTAGTGATGGGCGAAGTTGTTCTTTTCCTGGAACAGTTCCGACAGTTCCGGTTCCGAAAAAATACTATGTTCCAAATAACAGTTCCGAAATAACAGTCACCAGTGGTGATGAGTCGGAGTCGTTCATAGATGTCGACTATACAGGTTACAGCGCTATCTGTTATTTTTCAGTACGAATTATTTGCACTATATACAGTATAGCAAGCGGGCATCACCAACAGAATGTGGTCGACTTTACGTAACTTACATCTTAGTCGTAGTGAATAATAAAATTAATATAAAAGGAAAAATGTTCGTCATTTGCTGTAACTTGTCTGTGATCTTAATTCAGCTGAAATTATTACTGCCATATTGTGTTCTGGTAAAATATTAGGGGGGGCTCGGCCTCCCTTGCCTCCCCTGAAAGTCCGCCGCTGAATTCCATCGACGTTAAATAATCTCGTAGTTGATACAGTGTCGTTAAGTAACAAAGCAAAAAAAAAACAATGTAAAGGAATATTATATAGCGAAACATCACAATAATTAATATAACATTACTTAATAAACAAATTTCAAATTATTAAAATCCATTATACCGACTACATATCCATGAAAAAACATTTATCGACTAATTACGTCAATCCAGTTACCAATCCCCCCTTCTCACCACTTGCACGCAAGTCTTGATGTAAAACTCCGATGCACTAGTTAACAGGCAGCAACACTACGATCCACAACCCTTCTGGCAATAGTAAGTACGGCACAATGAATACATCATATATGTAACATTTAAATTCAAAATCTTATAGGCTACATTCTCACAACTATTCACTTATTATTATATTTTCTTATGTCTATTCACTAGAATCATCGGAGTTGGTGGTGCACAATATTTATTACTGCATAATACCACAGTCTACTATATACAGTCACGAAGCTTGAGTTTTGAGGGTGCTAGAAACAAGAGACTGTGACGGTACTATTTTGCATTGCCTATAATGAGGCGATATTAGCGATCCTAGTGGTGAGCAACTATCTAATGTTTGCATATTTACTACGTATTGAGCTTCGCGACTGTATATACTAGACTGTGATAATACCAAATATTTGTTTGTATGCATGTGAAGTCTGACTAGTGTTGATGTAGCTAGTTGGTGATATACATGCATTGGAGGAGGAAAAGAACTGGCCACCCTACCCCATTATCTCCTGGCCTAGTTGCCTCATAAATGGTGCCTTCTTGGTATCATTTGTGAGCAGTGGCGTGTGGTGATAAGTAATCCTGGTGGTGCACAAATATTTATTATGATTATATTATTATTATTATTATTATTATTATTATTATTATTATTATTATTATTATAGGTACTAACTACTACATAACTATTAACATATGTTACGTAGGTATAGATTTACATAATTTTGTTAGTCAAGAAATTGCAGTTAATCAGTTTCCTATGTAGATCCAGTAATAGTAAAGTAAAGTGTTCAATTTCTAATGCAGCACACCGTAAATAATATTGTTTTCGCTATATTGCGTTTTATAACACAGTTCACGCGTTCACAAGCATTCGATACGTGTGTCGTCTCATCAGCCTTAACTGCTAAAAAGTCAGCAGCTTTCTTTATTTCTTTGAAATTTCATCATGGCATACATCAAAATGGCTTGAAGGACTTCGTTCTGTATAGTGTTTGATGTGCTCTTAAACACTGTTCCTCTTTCCAAATGTTCCTTTCTAATTCAGAACTGAAATTGATGAGGCCAAGAAAAATACTAGCGTTTAAAGATGAGTTTCCGTCTTCGTGACCTCTTAAAGCCAACTCAAAAGCTCCATAAAACCGCACGCACATATCTGTTCTTGGTAACTTTATCATTGTGAAGTGCAACAATCCAATTGAATCCAATTGTGTCTGTATGTTTGTTTGACCCAACACTGATAATTTAACATTATTGTTGATGTGTGCAGCTGAAGAATCGTGTTTTTTAATTCTTTCATTCATGTACTTCAAATCAATCATATCTGCAGAACGATAATCAACATTATTTAGTTACTACGCACAGTCCTAAATTCAAACAGAAAAATAAATAAAATTCATAAAACGTACTTATTTTTGTCAATAAATGTTCGCCGTCGAACAATAGGCAAGGAAAACAAAAATATAGTGTCTTTTATATTGCAGTCGCATATTGCGTTTTTCGTAAGTCCGAATGTTGAATTTTCTTGTCACTTCTCTATTACAGTTCTTCGTCACTTATAATTTTAATTCATGTGTAGGTCTACGCATCTTCTTTATTTTGGTCTTTTCGTGTAAAGGTCTTATAGAAAATTACACATTTAAAAGATTTTGCACACTATTCATTGTAACATTTATGATGAAACGAGCTTGAGAACACATCTGAAAGTGTTCCTCCTCCTACGCTTACAGTACTGCCTCCCTACCATGCTCCAAAGCCTGCCAGTGAAACAGTGCTACTGCGCATGCTCGAATGGAACAATGTGCAGCAAGTGTCGAGCGGTACACGTAAGTCCCAGGCGTCAACAAGAACAGTACACATGAAGTGTTATTTTTACATAGTATTATAATAAATAATTATGTCGCTCACATAGTCTACTGCAGCTCATTGATATAAATTTAAAAACATGCGTTATTTGAAGAGGTGGTGCACTGCTCCTGTGCTCCTTAAGAGAAATCGCCACTGTTTGTGAGATTCAGACCTTCGGACAGTTGACTAAACAACAACAATACCAAATACAAATTGTTCTCCTAATTCAAACAGAACGGGTCATTCCATAGAACATTTTAAGAATATGCCAGTGATGTCATGAATTTTTTTGTGCTTTTAATATAATAATGTTATTATAAAATAAATTAAACTGCAAACTATGACCCCATATCATTAATATTTTAGTCATACGGATGACTGACATATGAGTGGCAGTTACATGTTATCCTTAATTTGAAATATTCTAGACACACTTTATGAAGTGTCATCGAAACTAAAGAGACGCCATTGTAAACCTGAACAACAATATTTTAATATCTTAAAGACTAATTCGAATAATATTAAGGGGTGCTCATAAAAACGCTTCATTGAAAAAGGGAAATAGTTTTATATTTAAATGCAACATTTTCAATTAATTCGAACTTCATTCGTATTGAAGAAAATCTAATTCTTAATTCATCTCCCAAGTTTTATGACCTAATCTCAAAAAACCTATGAGTAATTAAATTAATAAAATCATTAATTTTTGTTTTGACGGTTGAAAATCGCTTGCTGTGTGTGGCGGTCGCGAGACGTCATAACTCGATGAGTAATCTCAAACCAGTGTGTCATCTCCCTGTCCTTGATCGCGCAGCTGGAGTTGACAGTAAAAATCTGGAAGCATTTGTTTAAAGCTGTGAATGTTTAACAGTGCAGTGGTGCTTGATTAGGTTGAAAGTGCCAAAATCTGAAAGTCGTTTTCGATATGTGTGGTGTTGCAACCCTTTCGGACTCCAAAGACATACGAGAAAGACAGGTAATAGAAAAGTTATCGAATGGATGCGAGAAAAATACCGAATTTAGTGATAGGTGATGCAATATGCAGTTCGTGTTATATCAAATTATTAGTCAACAAATTTTAACTTTTTGTCTGTCACAGAAATGAAATCAGCTGATTTTTACTAAATCGACCCTGCTGATTACGAAAATGGCAGCGAAAAATCTGTAACACGTAACATTTTTGTGTGACAGAAGGAAAAGTATTTTGATTATAAAAAACGTTTTCGCGCATTTAAAAATACGTAATTATAACAGTGAAAATAAATAAATTCCTAAGATGCAAAATTTATACACAAAATACACTGACGTTTCACAAAAAAATAATAACGCTGAATAAACAATAAGAAAAAATGGCATTATGTTCCTTTTTTTTCCTTCAAAATAGGCTTTTACTTCATTAATTTAAAACTGGATTAAATGTACTATAATTTTTAAGGTCTGTAAATTAAATTGATTACAAGCTCAAAACAAATAACTTAGGAGCCCTAGATTGAAGTAAATAACCATATACAGACTTCAAGCTAGATTTAAAAGAAAAGTATTTAGTTACTTACAGTTATTTTTTCCTCTTGTAGTTTGAGTCACCTTCTCTGAACAAAAACCAACAGTAGTCCCCCATCATACTAGAATCCCACCTTCCTTGATATCGTTGTTCCATTCTGTGTATATCTTGATGGAATCTTTCCCCTTTTTCATCGCTTACAGCTCCTAACTTCTCTGGGAAAAGTCCAGATGGAAATGTATTTTCAATGACATTCGGCAACCAAGCTTTTGGTAACTATGCAGGAGTTCTTGTACAAGCTGTTGGTAATTGTCAGCTTTATTACTACCTAAAAAGCCATTAACAACTGTTCCAAAGGCATTCCAAGCTTCTAGTTCCTCAACACTTAATTTTTTTCGAAGCTCTCAAATTTCAAAAGTTTCCTAATTTGAAGACCAACAAAAATTCCCTCTTTCACTTTAGTCTCACCGAATTTCGGAAACGTTCCTTACATATGCAAAACCTTCTCCATTTTTATCCATAGCTTTAACTAAATACTTCATTAAACCAAGCTTGATATGTACAGGAGGATGCAGTACTTCTTTCGGTTTTGCTAAAGGGACATACTTGATATTACGTTCTCCTGGAACATAGCTTTCTCTGAGAGGCCAGTCTTTCACTGTGTAGTGTTTTTCAGTCGCTCTACTACCCCACAAACAGAGAAAGCAACAGTATTTTGTGAATCCATCCTGAAGTCCGAGCAATAAGGCGACAATTTTAAAATCTCCGCAGAGTTGCCAGCAGTATGTTTTATATTGGATTGCATCAAGTAACACTGACAAATTTGTATAAGTTTCCTTCATATCTACTGAATACGCCACTGGAGTTGATGGTTTAGTGTTTCCATTGTGCAATAACACTGCTTTTAAACTTATTTTGGAAGAACCTGTGAATAACCTCCATTCCTCTGGGATGTGCTGAAAACCTAGTTCTTCTATTAAGCCGTCTATATTTACACACACGCACATAGAATTCTTCATTAGAAAATACTTCGAAAACCGTTCATGTCTCTTCCTGTACAATGAAATTCTAGTATCTGGTGCTAGCAGGTTCCACTGTTGCAGTCTAGACCCTAAAATCTCAGATTGTGGTTTAGTGAGATTAAGATTTCTTATTAAGTCGTTCAGTTCACATTGTTGAATTAAATGGGGTTCATTATGATGTTCTGGGCTATACGACGGATCAGAGGATGTTGATCGTTGAGCCAAGTCATCTGTTTATTCTATTGGAAGAACCAATTCCTCCAATTGCGAAGGAGAATTAGGAATAGGGAGTTTTGGTCCATGTGGTACAGGTCTTATTGCAGATGGAACATTAAGATATTCAATTTTAGATCTTATTTTCTTTGAAAATCCCGTAATCTTTGTTAAACAGAAATAACAGTCTTCTGCATGACTTGTTGGTTCATGCCAGATCATTGTAACTGCAAACGACATACTTTGATTCTTCGCTCCATTCATCCATTTTATCAATTTTGAGTAACATGTTGTGCAGCACATATGGGGAACCCATGTTTGTCCTCATCACACACATTACATTCAAAATAGCAATAATATGCTTGGTTTTAACTTATCTGATAAAGGCCGACCCTGCGATTTTGCCGTAAATTCTCCACATACGTAACAAAAGCTGTCCGGCGAATTTACACACGCAAGAAGAGATTTTTTTCATTCTGAGAAAGCGTAAATGAACTCGAAGATAACAACTTAAAACCAGCGATACAACTTGTCACAAGCTCAAACAATATTCAACTAATCCTAAAATGCAATCTATTTCACTCTAAAAGCCCACCCACTGTCAGTCTTTCTGTCAGTCTAGCACCATAAAGCACTAAAGTAATACAGATATTATATATCACCCTCTACGCGCCTTATTAATGCAGTCTCATGTATTTCAAGGAATCTATTCCTTAAAATACACTTCTAGTATATCCTGAGCAACAGTAAGTTATAAAACATGTGAATATATTGTGTAACCGTTTAAATAAAGTCCATAGTTCGATACTCGTGTTCTTTGGTAAATTCACTCTTTTTTTTTAACAATTTCCAATTTTCCTCGTAAATGGTGCGTGATGGAAAATTTTCAAGTTTAGATCTACTATCAGCACACAAAAATTGATCTAAAATGACCATTTTCATCCTTGTGACAAAAACCTTGTTGACTAGTATTATCAAAAATGGCAATCGCAGGCTGTAGTGAAGTAAGTGATGTGAGGAAATCGAGCGAAGAAGAATGTGTGCCGGGGACTGTTATTGAGTCGAAATCTAGTGAAGAAGAGTATGTTTCACCAGAAATTAAAGAGGAGGCCACAATAAGCAATTTAAATCAATTATTAACGTCCCTTGGACAGTCTCCTGTTTCTAAACGTAAGTGTTGTCGCGAGTCAAACGCGGCAAGGGAAGCCAGTGCCGTGAACGGAACAGACTTTAGTAAAATATTTAATGTTGGGGTTAAAAGTAACGATGGCGAAGAAATGATCACACAATTTAAGGAGAAATTTTCTAATGTGAACTCAACGAACGAAAAATATGTGGTTTTAACCTGTTTACCCAAAAGCTGGAGCGTAAACAAAATGTCAGAATTCAGCGTTTCGCTTTATGTAACTAGCATTTATAAACTGACACAAAACCATAAAGGAATAATGTTTATGCCTGACAGAAAATACCAAAGCCATATCCCTGAAGAACTGTCACACGTCTTGTCCACAACTTCTACTTAGAGGACGACATTAGCAGGATTTTAGCAGGAATTAAATATACAAAGTCTGTGAAAGAGGGCGACAGAAGAGTGAAAAAACAAAAACTGCTCCTTTTGGCCAACCTAAAAGAGCTCTACAAAGAATTTAAGAACAGGCATCCAGGCTCAAAGATAGGGTTTTCTAGCTTTGCATCCCTTAGACCGAAACAGTGTGTTCTACCGGGTGCCCCAGGCACGCATAGGCCTAATGTTTGCGTATGTACTACGTGTGAATTGATTGATTGATGGTGTTTAAAGGGAGCGTCAGCGTCTATGGCTATTTGCGCCCTTGAGCAAGAGTCAGTACAACAACTCATTTAAAAACTGGTAGACGTAAAAGGGACATCAATTAAAATCTCGGTGTTAAAACCGAAAGGTACAAAAAATTTACATATATATCTCCAGGAAGTCGGTTACTAAAACCGTCACCAGATGTAAAAAGTCTGGTGACCAGAAATATTAATTAAATGTAATCCAATATAAAAGTCCGAGTACAGGGCAGATAAAATGTAAATAGTGTGTCCCCTAGATGTAAAGAGTCTAGGGGTCGATAAAATTAAATGACCTTGTCAAGACTTGTACTGGATAAAAACTTTAAAACTGCGTTCACAAGATTAAAATCGTTTCCAAGAGCGTTACGCAGCGTCACGCCTATCGCCTGTTGACGTCGAAAACGGTCGTATTTCCTAGAGTGCAAGAGCACATGTTCCACAGAAACTGGAACATGGCACGCGTCACACACCGAAGGAGGTTCACCATTTAAAAGATGGCCATGTGTAAAACGGCAGTGGCCAATCCTCAACTGCGTAACTAAAACTTCTTCGCGTCGTGACGCTCTTTTAGACGAATCCTATTCCCGAACACTTTCCTTTATCATTCGTAATTTATTCCCTTGTTGTGCAGACCATTCTTTCTCCCATTGCCGCTAGATTAAATGTTTCAAAGTGTTGAGGACGTCTCGCCACCTCTCACGATAATACACCAGTGTACCATTCAGCGCTGCGTCCTTGGCTGCAGCATCTACCTCCTCATTTTCTGGGATCCCAACATGGCCCGGGATCCACACTACTCCGACTTCGGAACCCGTCGACAGGAGTGAGTGGAAAAGAGCCTGGGTTCGTAGAATAAAAGTAGAAGGACTGTAGAGACTGAATGGCGCTTAAAGAATCGGAGCAGATAAGATATCTGCCCCGAGGTTCCCTGATTAAAAACAATAATGCCCGGTAGACAGCATATAAATCAGCACTAAAAACACTGGTATATGACGTCATCTTAAACATGTACGTTTGACCGTTTGCGATGAAGGAGCAACCTACACAATCATTAGCACGGGATCCGTCAGTAAAAATTAGGCTAAAATCTGGGAATTGTGATAGCAATTCATTAAAACGTTGACGATAAATAAAAGAGGGTGTAAATGATTTAAAACTTTGGCTCAGGCATAAATCAAATAGGGGACGAATCATAATCCAAGGCAGAGTGGGAGGGTGTTGATTTCCCATAACTGTTGGGAGTGTGATGTCCAGATCTGAGAGAATGTCACGAAACCGGACACCAGCTGGACGAGGACGCTGTGGGTTCTCTCTGTACCGGTAAGCAAACGGGGAGTAATGAAAGCTATCGATTGTATTGTGCTCAGGCTGAGTGAGCAGTTTTAGCCCGTATGCGCGCAACAAAATGTTTCGTCGCCGATACAGAGACAATTCCCCAGACTCGCAGTAGAGACTCTCTATCCGACTAGTTCGGAAAGCTCCCGTTGCGAGTCTCAGACCTTGGTGGTGTACTGCGTCTAATATTCGAAGTTTCGATTGTCTTGCCGAGCCATAAATAAAACATCCATAATCAAGTCTTGAACGAATAAGTATACGATACAAGCGTAAAAGAACTGTTCGGTCTGCACCCCAGCGTACCCCTGACAAGAGGCGAAGTATATTTAAGGATTTTTCGCATCGCCGTCGTAAGTCCCGTATATGTGCCTACCAAGATAGCTTATAATCAAAGATGAGTCCCAAAAATTTCGCAGTGTCTGTATATCGTAAATCCACTCCGTCGAGACGTAGATGAGGGTGGGGATGTAATCCACGTTGATTATAAAAATGAATGCATTGCGTCTTCTGAGTGGAGAACTTGAAACCATTGCAACGAGCCCAATCAGACAATATATTGATGGCAAGTTGTATTTGTCGTCCGATAGATGGCTGATATCTCGAACTATAATACAAACTAAAACCATCCACGTATAGAAGAGCCGATACTCGGTGGCCTATTCTGTCGGCTATACTATTAATCGCAATGGAAAATAGAAGCACACTCAATATAGACCCCTGCGGAACGCCATTTTCTTGAAGATGAGCAGTAGAAACTGTGGTACCTATTTGAACTCGGAAGTACCGCTCCGCCATAAAGTTCGCAATAAAAGATGAGAGACTTCCACGAAGACCCCAGTTGTGGAGAGTTCGAAGGATACCATACCGCCAAGTGGTATCGTAGGCCTTTTACAGGTCAAAGAAGACAGCCACTAGATGTTCCTTCTTCAGGAAAGCATCCCTAATGGCACCTTCCAGCCGGGCTAGATGGTCTATAGCAGATCTGTGCCTACGAAAACCACATTGAATTCCAGATAATCGGTTTTCCGATTCGAGTACCCACAGAAGGCGTTTACTGATCATTTTCTCCATAACCTTACACACGCAACTCGTTAGACAAATAGGTCGGTAATTAATAGGCAACGATGGGTCCTTCCCAGTTTTTTGGACTGGAATTACTATGGCCAATCGCCAAGAAGAAGGAAAGGTCTCTTCAGTCCAAATTCTGTTATACAGTATATATCTAAGAGGAAGGACTTACCAGCTGGTGGTAAATTGCGTAGCATTCGATTATGGATATTATCGGGTCCTGGGGAGGTGTCAGGGGATTTCTCAAGTGCCACCTGCAGTTCAGGGGACGTGAACGGTGCATTATATGGTGTCATATTATTAGAGGTAAAACACAAATTTTGTTATTCTGCAGCTCTTTTGTGTGTTAAAAATGCTGGGTCATAATGTGCTGAGCTACTTACATGGGCAAAAGAAGTAGCTAGTAGCTCAACTATTTCTACGGGATCGGTAGTTATATCTCCGTTATTAAGAAGACCCGGAATAGCAGAACTACATTTTCCCATTACGCGACGGACTTTCTCCCAGACTACCTTAGCTGGGACATTCTTCGTTAAAGATGATACATATTTTGTCCAGGACGCCTTTTTCGCGTCAGAGATAATACGACGTGCTCGAGCACGGAGACGTTTATACTGGACAAAATTATCTTGGGTTGGATGACGATCGAAGAGGCGAAGGGCACGTTTCCGTTCGCGGATAGCTTCCTTGCACGCTTCTGCCCACCAAGACACAGGAATGCGTCTTGGTCTACAGGATGACCGGGGGATGTTCAATTCGGCAGCCTCAATCACCTTCTTTGAGAATTCCTCAACCATGGAATCCACAGTATCATATTCACTTTCAGTGAATCTCAAGGACTTCGAAAATCCAACCCAGTCCGCCTTCTTTATAACCCAGTTAGGAGAACGAGACTCCGCAGGACGTATTGCGGAAAGACGCACTCGAAGAGGGAAGTGGTCGCTACCATGAACGTCACGGATGACCGACCATTCCAAGTTGCAGACAAAACTGGGCTACAAATGGAAAGGTCTATCATGGGATATGTACCATGGGCCATCGATAGATGGGTGGCCTCGCCTGTGTTAAGGACAATAATATTCAGGGGGGTACAGACTTCTACTATTTTTCGTCCTCTGTCATTATCTGTATTCGAGCCCCAGTTATGGTGAGAAGCTTTGAAATCTCCGACAAGAAGAAATGGGGCGGGCAATTGTGCGGCAATAATCTGCAAATCCTGTTCTGTGAATGATAAATCGGGAAGAAAGTATATAGAAGCGACAGTAAAAGAGCTAGATGGTAAGGTTACTCTGACAGCTGTAAGTTGGTGATGGCTACGAATATCAATGGCAGAGGAATGTATATTGTCTCTAGTCAGGATAGCACACCCTCCATTAGCTCGTACACCGGCTAGATGATCATATCGGTAGACTTTGTAGTCCCGAAGACTCAGAGAATGTTCGGGCAGGAGGTGTGTTTCCTGAAGACAGACAACTGAAGGTTGTTCATGATATACCAGTTGCTGTACTTCCACATAGCGGCTGCGAACACCGTTCACGTTCCATTGTATTATATCTGTGAACATAACAGTTTCATGGTGGTTTCACAGGGAATCGGTTCTTCTTCCTTTCTTTGACGCCGCTCGGTTTTCCAGACTGCTTACTGATAGGCTGTGGCGATTCGCTCTCCGTACGGCGGTCTCCAGATCGGGATCGAGATCGAGATTTGTCCTCCGATCGGGTTGTGCGACGTCGAGACCTCCTGTCAGGTTTCGAGTCGCTTGTACTCGCCGTCTCCGGAAGAGGGTGACGGACATACGGCCGGATGGTAAGGCCACAGCTATCATCTGTCTCCGTCTGGGTGGCGCAATCGACAAATGTTTGTGTCGAGGATTCGACTTTTCCAGAAACTGTAGCGGCTGTGAGAGGTGGCGTTTGTGTCGATGCATCAGTACCTTGTATTGATTTATTAACGACTGACGCATACGTAGGTTTGTTATTTTTCTTTTTGTCATTGTAATATTTCTTCCGCTCCTCGAAAAAGGTAAGATTTTGTTCCACACGAAGTTCCTGTATGTCTTTCTCCTCAGTGTATCTCAGGCAGACTTTTGAGTTTGATGCATGGTCCCCGTCACAATTGACACAGTGGTCAGCGTGAGAACATAAGGAATCACCATGATCAGACTCGCCACACTTTGCACAAACGGTGGTATTTGTACAACGCTTTTGCGTATGTCCGAACCGCTGGCAGCGGAAACACCGCATAGGGTTCGGCACATACGCACGGACAGGAACACGTTCATACCCGACGTAGATAAACTCTGGAAGAGACGGAATTTCGAAGGTCAAGAAAATTGTACGCAGAAGGAACGTCTGTCCATCCTTCTTACCAGTTAGTCGGTAAGCTTTGGAAACAGACTGTTCCGCTAACTCTAGTTGAATTTCTTCGTCAGATAAACCATCTAGAACTTCCGTACGAATGACTCCTCGTGTGCTGTTGAGTGAGGAGTGACGTTCAACCTTAATAGGATACGATCCTAACAACAGAGTCTCACTCTGTTTCGGATTTAATGTTTCTATGAGCAGACTTCCATTTCTGAGGCGAGTTGCATTCTTGACCTTTCCTACCAACTGATCGAGGACGCGCTTGATGTAGAACGGGCTGATGTTCGTCATCGTCTTTTCGGTGCTGTCAAGGGTCATGTTGAGATATCTCGCAGGCGGCACAACAATTTCTACTAAGTCGGGATTAATCATAATGGCATCAACCACTCTCCGTTTCTTTGAATTACTAGTTTGTTGAGTTGAAGGAAGGTTGGAACGCGAGGACATTTTGAACTGCCCCCCCCCCTACGGAACCGTCGGCGTCAGCCTGCCACCGGGGGGGGGCGAAAGAAAAAGACACCGAAATATTCTTCGCGGTCTGTGCCGGCCGTGGGGACCCCCCCCACAGCCCGATCCCAAGCAACCCACTTCACGCAAGTTACCCTTCAAACTGGACATTGCATACCTAACAGCAAGTTCTGCACCAGAGGCGTGTCGCAGTTTTATGCCCCTACCACGGGAATAACCGCCCGTGGCTCCCCACTCTACACTGAACAAAACCGCCAGAATACTCGGCTAACTCCGACCCGCCTCCCAAAGCCGGAGTAATCCGAGATCGCACGCAGCTTCAGGGGACTTGTGGTTGATTACACTGCGACACCCATAAGTCAGTGGTAACACGTCGGAGCGATATATCCGTCCCGGCGAGCAGAGTCGGTCACCGGGACGTCTAAATCGCTCCGGGCTCCCATGGGGGCTCTACGTGAGTGTACTTGACGTCTGGTCCGGGTTCGGCACCTAAACTTGCATATAGGGGCAGTATGAAGGGTCCACTATTGCTTCGTTGCTGGGCGCCCTGTCGGGCCACACAAGTTGAAAGTTGCGCTCGAAACCGTGGGACAGGACCACGGAGATAGGAAAGATCCCCGCTGGTGAGACGGGAGTTATAAGCCTAAGAACCTTAACCTAATAATGAATATAATGAACTAGAAGAGAAAGAATAATGTAGCCTCACCAGGCATTAACAAATCCCGTCATGGTGGCGGACGTGGCGAAAACTAACAGCGGGGATGGAGAAGTGAAAATGGCTGTGATGATGTGGTGGGCGTTCCGCATGCAATGGTGGCCGGCGTAGAGAATAGAGTGATAAAAAAGACGAGAGAATGAAAATGGGCGAAAAGAAGAGCACGAGAGCCACCATTGCACCCCCCGGTCACCAACGTGGAGGAACCCACCTCGACCGGACTATGTGTGAAAATACGAAGTTGATGTTAATGAGTATGCAAGCTATTAATCAAGGTGTAAATCCCGCAATGAATAAAATTGATTTTTGTACAAAAAATAGTTTGTGAAAATTCTTCTGAAAACTGCTTCCTTAATAAATATGAAAAATGTCCTGGAATTCGAAATATTTCTCAATTAATAAATGATTTCATGAAGGAAAATCTAATAGAAGAAGTTATATACAAAGAATGGACAACAACTGACAGGGCAGACATAAAAACAATTACAGCATCTGCAGAAAACTTCATATACAATTTCATAAATTATCTAAAAAATTTTCAAAGCCCACAATATCATTGAAAAATTCAATCCTCATATGTAAAACATCTCAAGAATACAATGCAACATGGCGAATTTATCGTTATTGGCGATTATTCTGAGAATTACAGTTTCGTAATACAGGATGCGATTCAAGGATTCAAGGAGTAAAAGCCAAACCACAATATACCCATTTGTTGTTTATTTTAGAAACATTAAGGATAATTCAGTGGAACATCTGTGCTTCGCGTTTATATCCGATTATTTAGTACATGATACTGAACTTATACTAAAACTAAGACAAAAATGTTCAGGATGTGTATATATATATATATATATATATATATATATATATTATTTCAGCGATGGTGCAGCAGGGCAATATAAGAACAGGAAGAATTTTGTCAATATATCTTATCACATGACGGACTTTCAGGTCGCAGCTGAGAGCATTATTTTTTTATTTTTTATTTTTATTTATTTTTTTTTTGCAACAAGTCACGGCAAGAGCCCCTGCGACGGTATCAGTGGAACAGTAAAGAGGCTTGCTGCACACGCTAGTCTACGAGGAACTCAAATTACGAACCCGAAAGAACTGTATGAGTGGGCGAAAGCTAATATTCCTGGTAGTGATATTTCGTTTACAGGGAAAGAACAACATGAAAGAACAACATAAATAACCATCGTTTTCTCAGGCTCAAGACAGTGCCGGGAACATGTAGCATTCACTGTGTAGTTCCAATTTGCGAGAACAAAATAACTATTAAAACATTTTCTTCATGTGAAGTACCAAAGAAGTTACTGTAGATTAAGTGCACGGAGAAATCGCGGCGGGAGAGAAGAAGCGATGTAAACAGCATCACACGGCAGTGACGACATTCTGTACGACGGGATAGCGTACCTGCTGAGCTCCTTTGTTCCGGTGAGTTATTTTTATTAAAAATTAGCATAGTAGGCTATTTAAGTCTACATTCTAAAATTTTCACAGTGGAATCAATATACCCTAAATAATTAAACACATGTTTTTTTCCTCTGTAAAATGAATTTAATTTTGTGTTCTATATTTCTTTAAATTATTTTACGGCGGGTAACTACTTATATTCATTTTGAGAGCATTTATGAACTAGGCTCTCGCTTTCCGAATTGCATTGAAATCCCTTTTCCATCTTCTTTTACATGGTAAGAAAACTTCAATGAATGAAACCATGTTCCTTGCTAAACCAGTATTTTAAATGCTGATTGCTGTCAACTATGAAGAATATAAATATAAATATTGCTTGAAATTCATATTTAGAACATACAGAATAACCTATTACAATATTTTTAACTTTTGAGACATTATGGTTCAAAAACATACATTTTTGCATGGAATGGCCCAGCTACATCTTGAATCTTCGTATCAGATCAATCCATGTTATAAGATGACGTTTCAATCATATGTTAATTATATCATAATTTTAATATTTTAATTCAACCATTACTTTTAACTTTAACATAATGGTGAAAATCTATCTATACGATTTGCGTTCAAACATCTACAGTGAGTGTAGAAAGTATTGATACATTTAACAATATTATAGACAGAATGAATTAATATAATTAGTTATCCACTATAATATACGGTAACAAAAACATGCACCTATAAATTGTAGCTACTCTACAAAGTCAAATAAACGCAGTTTCCTCTGTTTTAACACAAAAAAAAAAACAAGTAAAAATAATCTATACGTTAACAACAAAAAATATTGATAATCCCATATTATGGCTGTTTTTTGTCTTTGCTTTCGGAGTTCAATATTTGGTTAGGAGCCCTTTGGATTTCAAGATGGCTTCCAAACGGTGTGGCATCGACTCGACTAACTTTGAAGTTCCTGAAGCAGGGATATTTCTCCATTCTTCTTCCAAAGCGTATTTCAGGACTTACTTGTTGCAGATTTGCCTTGAACGAATTCTTCTCAATTGCTCATACTTTAATCCGGCGTATTACGTAACTTTCTCGTTCGTCTTCTTTTCAATAATAATGTTGTACCCCGTTTCGATAAATTTAGTATTTATCAATTTCATTGCTATTTCACTGTTCAGAGGCCCTGATGCAGCTAGAATCAACTCTTCGTTTTATTTTATAACATAATTTAAGAACAAAATACAGCACATTTACGTGATTTAATTGTGTCATCTTGTGAAGGAGACGGACATGCGCACTGTTCGTTTCTGGAACTTAAACATTTGTCGCCGGCCCATTCTTTTTGTACACTTGGTCAAAATTAAAGTGGGTGGTTTCTTGAGCAGCGAAAATTTTCTAAGTCTCTTCGAGTGAGCGCGCAGTTCACTACCGTAAACCTCCGTGCGCCGCTTTAGTTAACTGCATAACACAAGGCGCTGATTTGGGCTACCTCCACAGCATGCTTCGAATCTCCGTAATGAATGTTTTGTTTTGTCCTGTCTTTTATTTTTTACAACTCCTTTTAGTGTAATTGGCTATAATCAAATAATTTTGCTTATGTTAATTCATGTTACTTATAGATAATTACAAAATTGGTGAAAATTTGTGGTTATAATTCCAGGATATCAGGATATATTTTGTCATCAGAATTATGGTTTTTTTTCTTGTTTACAATTACTACGTTTAGACCCTGATGATCACGGATTATAGGCTATAATCAAATAATTTTGCTTATGTTAATTCATGTTACTTACAGATAATTACAAAATTGGTGAAAATTTGTGGTTATAATTCCAGGAAATCAGGATATATTTTGTCATCAGAATTATGGTTTTTCTTCTTGTTTACAATTACTACGTTTAGGCCCTGATGATCACGGATTTAGATTAGTATAATAATCATATTCCCTGTATCACAACTTGCAAATTAATTGCCAATTATTTAACCGTCAACATATTGTTTACTCAATGTTCCTTAGGCAATAGAGTGTAAAGCATCAGGGATTAATAAAATAATTAACACAGCATTTTAATACCTCCACTGCATGCTTGACTTGCAGCAGTGGTTAAGCTACTTAACTTCTATGCAGACAGTTCGAGTTCGAATCTCCGTAGTGAATTTTTTGTTTTGTCCTTTTATTTATTTTTACAACTCTTTTTAGTATAATATAATCAAATAATTTTGCTTACCGGTATGTTAATTCATGTTACTTACAGATAATTACAAAATTTGTGAAAATTTGTGGTTATAACTCCAGGAAATCAGAATATATTTTGTCATCAGAATTATGATTTTTCTTCTTGTTTACAATTACTACATTTAGGCCCTGATCATCATGGATTTAGATTAGTATAATAATCATATTCCCTGTAGCACAACTTGCAAATTAATTATTGCCAATTATTTAACCGTCAACATATTTACTGAATGTTACTTAGGCAATAGAGTACAAAGCAGCAGGGACTAATAAAATAATTAACACAGCATTTTAATAAGAAAGCCCCTAATTGTCGTGTTTAGTGTTACTTCTATCTAGCGTCAAAAGTTTCTATTAACACGAAAAAATCATAAAGTGAAAAGTATTCTAAGGATAAAAAAAAATGACGAAAACTTGTTATATTTTAACTGATGCATTTAAAAGGCAACAAAAAAAAAGTTTAGTAATTCCACGAAGATTTGAACTTGCAACTTATGAATTCTTATCGCTCTACAAACTACGCTAAGAGTTTTACTGAGGTCAGAATGGCATGGTAACGATCAATAGTCATACTCCACTTGAGAACCTATTATACAGTATATAGTGTTCGTGTTACAATATTCACTGTTTAAACACTGAGCGATCTGTCTATTTTGAATCTCGTAAGTTATATGAATTATTTTCTCGGAAAAATTTAGTGATTAATAGTTGTGTTCCCCATTATAGTATAACTACTAGAAGAATATGCGCAGTCTTTTGAACAAAGCTTGGCTGTTCCGAGCGCTCACGGAAATACCCGATTCGAACTTAGGAGACGCCGGACACTTTTATTTTAACCAAGTGTATATGAGAGCCTGTAGGCCAGGGCTGGGCACCAAGAGAGATTTCTACTCTCTCACGGAGAGCCATATGACTTCTCTTCAACCCCTTTTTTCCCCGCCGAACACCGCGCAGCGTTGATGCCGTGAGGATGAATATTAAGAGTCCCTTTTTACAGATTGGATTCGCTCTCGGTGCCCAGCCCTGCTGTAGGCGGTCCTCCTCTCTGTTGTTTCTAAGGGTACGGTATGGTACAATTTCTTAGTGATGAAATGACATTTTAAAAGTACGAGTAGTTACAGGGAAAACTGCCATTATTGTGAACAGATTGAGTATTACTGGCAGTAAGTCACTGTTATAATGATGCAGACCTTCAATAGTCTTTGTTTTTTTTTTCTGGTAGGCTCTGAGAGGGGTTTTTACTCCTAAAATCCCTCTCGCTGCGCCAGTGGATAATGTGTAAGAATATAGTTATACTTTCCAGGAAAAAGTATGCAAATGTATGAACTTCCGGGCCCTAAAAGTCAGATAGGTAACGGAAAGAGACGGACCACGTGGAAAACCAGAATGACAATGACAATGAATGAGGAAATGGGAGGAGAAACATTTAAAAAGTACTCGGAAACGCGTCGTTGCAAGGGAAACTGGGGCTGAGAGAAAGTGTCTATGTGAGCTCCAAATTCGTTGGCCACTTGTCTCACTCCGATTTCCGTTGTTCCGTTTGAAGGAACATTAAAATGAATGAATGAATGAATGAATGAATGAATGAATTAATTAATTAATTACTGAGAAGAGAAAGAAAGAAGTAGTATAAATTAAAAGTACACGATGTTCATCGCGTCCTTCCGAAGGCTCTTGGGACTCATCTTAACTGTGAGATCCTAGCCTAGAGGCAATAGAGTAGAGGCACATTATATTATGCAGAATGGAGTGAGATGAACCGCGTGTAAAACCACGAGACACCTGGCATGTTACATAATATACTAAAATTTACACTTTTCGTTTCCTGGATTTCTCTAGTGATTCTTCGATATAGATCAGGCTTGCGGAACTGGGCGACAATTGTGGCGTTACGTCACTCATCGGAATAAGTCACTCACCCCTTCCTTCCACCTCCCGCGTCATTGACTTGGTAGGGGAGAGGATTTGTATTCAGTGTCTGTGTTATGTGATTGCGTACAGGTCACAGATACGTCATTCAACGCCGGCGCGCCGGTGGACTGTGGATGAGGAACCAACGCTTTCCCTATGCTTTCCACCCTTCTCTCGTCAGTTCTGTATCCCTGATATAGATGTAGGCCTACGTAGTTACGTCAGAAAGTATTGTAATTAAAAAAACACAGTATATATTTTAAAATAACTTTCTAATGATCATTTTATATATTAGTCGCTTCACTTCACTTCGTCGTAATGCCCATGTTTCTGCCCCATGCAATGCCACACTTCACACAAAGCACTTCCCTAGTTTCTTCTTTACTTTTTTATCCAGACGTCCGCAGAAGATACTTCTTTTTCTATTAAAAACTTTCTTTGTCATTGCTATCCTCCTTTTGACCTCTTGGCAGCAGCTCATGTTACTGCTTATAGTACACTCCAAGTATTTGAAGCCGTCCACTTGGTATACTGCCTCATTTAGAATTCGCAAGTTTACTTTCTTTACTTTTCTTCCTTTTACCATGGTCTTCGTCTTGTTTGCATTTTTCATCCCATACTGCTCACAGCTGTCAATTAGCTCCAGTAGCATATTCCTTAGTATCATCTCCTCTTCTGCTAACAACGCCATATCATGAGCAAATCTTATTCACCTTATTCTTCTTCCTCCTGCTATCACTCCTCCCATGTTCCGAAAACAGTTCTTCATTAAATCATCTAAGTAGATGTTGGACAGTGTACGTGATAAAGGACATCCTTAACATACTCCTCTCCCTATTTCTCTTCCTTCTGACATTTCTTCTCCTATCCTGACTTTGACTTCTTGTTTCATATAAGGTTACTGACCTGCCTCCTCTCTTTCCAATCCACACCTATTTTCTTCAGGATTCCATCGATTTGTTCCAATCCACTCCGTTAAAACGCCTTTTCTAGGGCCACAAATATTATCCTATGCAATTCTTTATTCTTATCTAAGTATCTTTCGCCGATTATTCGTAGCAGTCTAATTGCATCTCTCGTAATCAGCCTGCTTCCTTACAGTTTTTATTGACTCACCCTTCCGCATAGACGTAATTACGCCCAAAAATCATTGTCTCTCAATACTATTTTTCATTGATTACCTCTACATTTTCATAGTTATTGTATAATTAGACTTCGAATTTTTAGATCGCTAAAATGTGATCTTAGGTGTCTAAAATAGACTTTAAAGTTTAGGTAATAGGCTCTAATGTAAAACTATTTTTAAAAATTAAGTTACAGATTTGTTGAAATACGAAGTCTGATTAGTGAACTACGTAGTTAATCAGAGATGTATGCAATGGAGGGGGAAAAGGAACTGGCAATCCTAGCCGTTATCTCCTGTCCTAGTTGCCTCGTAAGTAGTGCATTGTTGGTATTACTTGTAAGATTCAGACTATCTTCGGACAGTTGACTAAACATCAACAACCAGTTATAAAAATGTTAAATTTATTTATTTAAATTATTAATTTAAAGAAATTCAATGCTGAGATATTTTCGTATGCGGATGACACGATGTTTATTTTTTTTTTTTTGGGATGATATCTACTTTAATACAAATAATGGCATCACACTGATTAAAAACTGGTTTGATTGCAACCTACTTGTCTCAAATCACTCTAAAACTATATTTGTAACATTTTCGTTAAACGTATGAAATCTCCTGATTCGCTCTTGTATTTAAAAATTCATACATTCAATTGTTGTAACTGTTCTACTCTAAATGAATTTTCTCAAGTTAAGTATCTTGGAATAATAATCGACCAACATTTACGTTGGGATAAACATGTTCTTTTTTTCTGTGCAATAGATTAAGAAAAATTATTCACTATTTTGTTGTCCTATGAAATTACTTGACTGTCCAGTCATCAGCTAGTTTTGGCCGAGTAAAGACTGTGTGCTGAAGAAGCGGGGACCGAACAGCGTAGAGATGTATTGACTTATGAGTGGTAAAGCA
Source organism: Periplaneta americana (assembly GCF_040183065.1). NCBI lineage: Eukaryota > Metazoa > Arthropoda > Insecta > Blattodea > Blattidae > Periplaneta > Periplaneta americana. The sequence goes on along the minus strand of NC_091117.1, from coordinate 133,460,871 downwards.
GAAGTTACAATATAAAATGGATAAAGTGCTACAACGAGGTAAAGTGATAAAGAAGGGGAGAAGTGAAGTTAGGAATGGAGAATTATTAACGCAGAATAGTTTAAGAATCTCGAAGAAACAAGAGGATATAACATCAGAAAACTGGAAGTGTAAAATGGAAAACATCAGTGGGAAGATTGAATTCTGATACGGGATAATGATCAAATGGAAGGGAAAATCAAATATTATCAAGATAAGCAAAGAAAGAAGAATTTAATATTCTTCTGGGTGGAAGAAGATGGTCAAGAATACGAAATGAATATACATAAGATACTGTATATAACGTGTGCGATAAGATTTTTGGTATCGATGTGAGAGTAGGTCATATTGAATAGACTTACAGAATTGGAAAAGGAAATTTCCGATCTATTTTAATAACATTCGTAAGCATGAGAACAAGAGAAATAATCTTAAGGAATTTGAGAAAATTAAGGAAAACGAAAATAAGGGTTGGAAAAGACGTAAACTATGAAACAAGAAGCAGACGCAAATCACTGATACCATTCATGAAAGCAGCTAGAAATAAGGAACATTTTGCTAAGATATATGAAGACAAACTGAAAGTCAACGAGAAGTACTATTACCTGGAGTTTTGTGAGAAGAACGTAAATCATCCGGAATTTGGATTAAATAACGTGGCAGAGAAACATCAGAGGCAGACTGACAAACACGCGCAGCGGGAATCGAAAGCAGGAGAGGAGAATGAAATCAAGCGAACAGAGCAACCGACTTCAAAAGACAACATTGGAGTGAATGTAGAATATGTAATGGACCAGGGAATATGCAAGGCACAAACTAAAGAGAACAAAAATTTCGCAAAACACAATATGGAAAGTCAAAAAATGTTGGAAAAGCAATGGTTTGGTTTAATACCGAGTAAAGGGACGAAACAGCTGTTACAATCCGAACGTGACGGGAAGTATGAAACGAAAAACGATGAATCAGGAGTCGAAGCAAGAAGGCGACACACGCAGAAAGAAGACATCGAGCCACGAAGGAAAAAACAGAACACCAAGCAAAATTTACCAAACTAGCAAAGAGAAGCACACTTCAAAGAAGAGTGACATAAAGGATACAGCTGCAAAGAAGTATGCGAATGATAGGAGAAAGAAAGGTTTAATCTGTGTAATGATCAGACATCGGATTCTAGGCAAATGCCTATTTTGTTTCTTTAGGAGAAAAATAAAAATAATTATTAATATTTGTGTTTCATGGAAATTGAAAGGTATTCAAAGAGTTTTCTAGTGCCCTAAAATGCCCTAAAACGGTTATTAGAGCCTAATTTGTTAATATTCGCCTAAAAATGCCTAACTCACTGTAAAGTTTCGCATTTTACTCTTACTTTTTTATAATTTATACATGTATTCACTGCGAAATTTAACGCATTTAAAAAGTGGAAAGTTTGCTTCACACCGGCCATGAAACCATTGATAAAGGAAACAAAATGTTTTGAATCTCACGACACTCGCAATAGATTTCACCGAATTTAACATGTTTGGAGGCATAAATGCCGACAAAGAACTAACCGTAGTTTTGAAGCAGGCAACAATCACAACATGTGCTGCTACCGATTCAGAGATATACTATACTATAAAAATGACTGTTTTCGGTCTGAAACCGATTAGCTGTACTGCCCTTCAGAGTGTCATAAAATCACAATTTTTGTAGAAAGAGTGTTTTTGAAATATTTATGAAAAGTCGTAAAACTGCGAATTAGTAGGGTAAACCGTTACAAAATATTTAAAAGAATGGCCCTCCTAGTGTTAACACTACCAGGAAATGCAACAATAAGTGGAACTTTGTATTTTTGTCCAATTGAATCTCAATAACAACGGTTCATTTGAATGCTCGTTAACAGTTGCTCTTTCCCTCACCTTGTTTGTGTTGAGAAGTTTTGAGCGGTAGGACGTTTTCCTGTGAAGTTTAACGCGATAATGCCGAAAAATATAAGTGCAAAATCTACATTGATCCGGCAATGGCTAACAGAATATTCAGAATTCACTTATGATGGAAAAATAATATTCTGCAAGATTTGTAGCAAACAGGTATGTAACAATAGTTGAAATATATAAATTCTATTAATTTTAATGAGTAGGCCTATAATATTTATACATTGACTGAGCTATCCTGAGGTATAATTCTTTTTAAGACCACTACACTTTAACCTTTTAAATTCCGATAGTTAAAGTATTTGCAGTTCATTAAAATTTTGATTGTTCGAACCCACTAACTTTGCGATAGAAATACGGCAATACAACAATTAGGATTTTATTTTAATTCAGTTTACTTTATATTTTTAGATTTCGCAAGAAAAGAAGTGCCACCTAAAGCAGCATGTGCAAGGAGCGGTCCATAAGGCTAAAGCTCAGCAGAAAAATCAACTGCAACAAACTTTACTAACACAGCCTACTTCATCCAATCTCAGCAGCAATTTCTATGCTGATTTAACCAGAGCGTTTGTTGCTGCTAACATTCCCTGGAATGCAATTGAAAATTCGGTTTTAAGACAGTTTTTACAAAAATACTGCAACAAAATATCCCATCTGAGTTGACCCTAAGAAAAAATTACTTAGACAGAATATACAATGAAACTTTAGCTTCCATTCGGGAGGATATAGGTGATTCTTACATATGGGTCTCTGTGGATGAAACCTCAGATCCTATGAATAGGTATGTAGCAAATATGGTAGTAGGAAAACTTAGTCCTGATGGACCTTCGATTCCACACCTCGTATGTGTTAAGGAACTTTCGAAAGTGAATAGCCAAGCCATTGCTTATTTTGTAAATAAAGGCCTACAGTCTTTATACTCAGGTAATATAGATGATTCTAAAGTTCTTGTTTTGTACTGATGCTGCCTCATACATGGTTGCTGCAGCTCCACTTCTTAAAACATTTTATCGTAACCTCACGCATGTAACCTGTCTAGCACATGGCCTTCACAGGGTTTCTGAAACAATCCGGAATGAATTTCCTCTTGTCAATTCGTTTATTTCTAACACAAAAAAATGTTTTTGTAAAGCCCCATCCAGGATTTCAATATTCAGAGAGAACTTTCCAGATATCCCACTCCCACCTCAGCCGGTTGTTACACGATGGGGAACCTGGATTCAGTCAGTGGTGTATTATTCTAAGTATTTTAAAGAAGTGGTCACAGATATTGATAAATTACCTGAAACTGATAGTGCAGCGTGTGTGAAAGCAGTGAAAGATTGTCTGAATGACTCACGAGTGAAAAACGATATTGCCTACATAACATCAAACTTTTCTTTCATACCTGCAAGCATTGAACAATTAGAACGTGAAAAACAATCTCTTTGTAGCCAAATAGCAATAGTAAAGGAAGCTCAAGTGAACATACATTCTGCTTTGGGCGAAACTGGGAAAAAAGTTAAAAATAGGTGGGACAACGTATTAAATAAGAATGTAGGATTTTCATTGTTGGAAAAAGTATCAAGAGTGATATCGGGGGAAAGTGTAAATGTTCCAGTAAGTATTGATGTTTCTATTGTACCTAATTTAAAATTTGCGCCTCTCACATCAGTTTCGGTTGAAAGAAGTTTTTCTGCTTTCAAAATGATTCTCAGTGACAAAAGGCAAAGGTTAACTGTGGAGAATTTAGAAAAAATTCTGGTGGTGTACTGTGCAGATAATTATAATAAAGTCTGAGCATGGAACTGAATTTCAATAACTTAAAATGAGTAATCTTGATATCAATAATCATTATTTCATTAGTTTCAATATATTAAATTTGTGCAGCTCTGTTTATAAATATAATATAGTATTCTTTTTTAATGTTTAAACATACTTTTTTGTGCGTATTTTAGTGTATAACTAAAAATTTCAGTGAAAGAAATAAGTATGATACCTTGATGTGCCTAAAATGCCTATTTTCATTAAAATAGAGCCTAATTTTACAAATTTTGAGCTTATTTTAGGCGCCTAAAACTGCAATTTTTAGTGCCTAAAAATCCGATGTCTAGTAATGATGAATGAGTCTATTATAGTGAAGAAGGGGGAGCTACTGATGGCTATGAATCAAGTGAGCGGATAATAGAGGAAAGAAGAAGGAAAGAGAGGGAGAGGAATACAGGGATGGGAATAATAGGAGAATCATCTAAGGTAGATATAGAGAATATAAGGAAAGGAGTCTTTGCGAGTGCAAGTCCGAATGTAAGTTACGAAAGGGAATTCGACGAAGAGAAGAAAGAAGTCGAGGATATAACAGAGAAGGAGAGCTCAGATGATCCAAGTCAGCAACCGTGGGAGATATTGATAGGGTACTAAAGATGTGCGAAAAACTAGAGGAAACTTGTAAAAACGTTCAGCGAGTTATGTGATAGTTAAAGAAACAAGGAAGTGGAAACAGAGGTCTGGAGTGCGGGCCTAATAAGTGAACTAGAGGAGAAATCTGACTTAGTCTGAGATATTAGATGCGGTCAAAGTGTGAGGATTAGATCAATTAGTGTAACTGAAGTGGAACTGAGAAATAAGATAGAGGAATAAGTAGTGAAGTGTTAATGAGAAGATGAATAGAATAAAACGGTGGGAAGAAAAGCAATAAAGGTAGTGAGGCTAATAAGAGTTAGAAATAGTATTTAGAGTTGCATGTAATCGAGAGAGGAAGAATATGAGAAATGGATGAGGTAGAAAGTGAGTGCACGCAGTGAGAGTGAACCGCAAAAGTTATCCATTAAAGTAACAAAGTGATACGTGAATTGAATAAGTAATAGCAATGAAGTATTACAAACATAATAATAATAATAATAATAATAATAATAATAATAATAATAATAATAATAATAATAATAATTTATTTAATCTGACAGAGCTTAGACCAGTAGGCCTTCTCTTCCGCCCAGCCAGATTCTAATTCTAATAGAATACAATTGGTTACATAGTTATTACATTAATATCTAGTCAGTGGTCGTCAGGCACTCGCTGAAATGGGTATTGGGTATAGAGAGCAGGGAACCCTGCACCTCCGTGCATGCTTCGAGGAAGGGAGAGGGAGGAATCTGGCCTTAGGTGATGCGGACGATCAGTGGAGACTAGAGTAGTAAGTACTATATACTTGTGGGTGGTTTGTGTACGTACACGATAGCAGAAAGTTCAAATAGTGATTTACGTAGATCTTCCACCCCTACGTTGTTTAACCCTTCATGGAAGGAGGCATTTTTTTTTACAGAGTTTGAAAATGTAGCAAGATGTTTAATTTGCAGTAAGATACTCCATATGATAGGTAAGAAAACACAACCTGCAGCGTCACTATGACAACTGTCATGATAATAAACACGACAAATTAAAAGACGACGAAAGAATCGAAATGGTGGAGCAGTTAAAAACAGACAAGTATTATTATTATTATTATTATTATTATTATTATTATTATTATTATTATTATTATTATACTTACTTACAAATGTCTTTTAAGGAACCCGAAGGTTCATTGCCGCCCTCACATAAGCCCGCCATCGGTCCCTATCCTGTGCAAGATTAATCCAGTCTCTATCATCACACCCCACCTCCCTCAAATCCATTTTAATATTATCCTCCCATCTACGTCTCGGCCTCCCTAAAGGTCTTTTTCCCTCCGGTCTCCCAACTAACACTCTATATGCATTTCTGGATTCGCCCATACGTGCTACATGCCCTGCCCATCTCAAACGTCTGGATTTTAAGTTCCTAATTATGTTAGGTGAAGAATACAATGCGTGCAGTTCTGTGTTGTGTAACTTTCTCCATTCTCCTGTAGCTTCATCCCGCTTAGCCCCAAATATTTTCCTAAGCACCTTATTCTCAAACACCCTTAATCTATGTTCCTCTCTCAGAGTGAGAGTCCAAGTTTCACAACCATACAGAAGAACAAGTAATATAACTGTTTTATAAATTCTAACTTTCAGATTTTTGGACAGCAGACTGGATGATAAGAGCTTCTCAACCGAATAATAACACGCATTTCCCATATTTATTCTGCGTTTAATTTCCTCCCGAGTGTCATTTATATTTGTTACTGTTGCTCCAAGGTATTTGAATTTTTCCACCTCTTCGAAGGATAAATCTCCAATTTTTATATTTCCATTTCGTACAATATTCTGGTCACGAGATATAATCATATACTTCGTCTTTTCGGAATTTACTTCCAAATCGATCGCTTTACTTGCTTCAAGTAAAATTTCCGTGTTTTCCCTAATCGTTTGTGTATTTTCTCCTAACATATTCAATTCATCTGCATAGACAAGAAGCTGATGTAACCCGTTCAATTCCAAACCCTGCCTATTATCCTGAACTTTCCTAATGGCATATTCAGGCCACGGATGTTCGGTACGTCTGTGTTCTCCGCGCGACTACGGCTTCAGATAGGACGGGGGGGTTTGTGCTGGTAGTTTGCGTTGCAAGTGCACAGTGACAGTCACAACTAATAACAAAGCGGGCACATACAAGTACAGCATACGGACGAGGTAACCGAGTCATGGCGAAGCCAATTACATTCAAAGAAGTGCAGGTAAACGGACGTTTTGAGAACTCACAACATACGTGTTATTAGAAGTGGTGTTATAAAAGTTTAACAATACTTCTTTGAATTGTAGGTGAATTGTTTCGTGGAGGAATTTGGAGGAGGTGAAATATTTTCTTCGAATGGAGAATTTATAATTTGTAGATTGTGCCGCACACAAACTAGAGGCTGGAAACGAGCATTCATTGAAAGACATTGCAACACAAAAAAACATAAGGCAAGTGTAGCTTTATTGGAGCAGGAAGTAAACAAAGTTCCATCTACTTCTCTCTCAAGTCGGAAGTCTACATTTTTTCGGGACGTCTGTGAGATGATGGTGGGGGCCAACATTCCATTCCATAAAGTAGAGAATATTTTTTTAAGAACTTCATAGAAAAATATACAGAAAAACAACTTCCTTCCGAATCAACTCTTCGCAAAAACTATCTGCCAGATTGTTATGCAGATGTTTTAAATCAAATAAGGAAAGCGGTAGGAATTAATAAGATTTGGGTTTCTGTGGACGAAACGACTGATGAAACAGGGCGATTTGTAGCACATGTCGTTGTCGGAACATTGAGTCCTGATGGACCTGGTGAAAAGTTTTTGTTAACCGCAGAGGTACTTGATAAAGTGAATCATGCATCCATTGTAACACTATTTGAAAACTCAATGTCTCTTTTATGGCCAGACGGAGTTAAACGTGAAAATATCCTCCTGCTAGTCACCGAAGGCGCTGCTTACATGATGAAAGCAGGCAGACAAATAAAATTAAGCTACCCTAACATCTGTCACATGACTTGTCTTGCTCATTGTCTTCACAGAGTAGCCGAGACTGTGAGGAGTTCCTATCCAGATGTGGACCGGTTCATATCAAATATGAAAAAAATATTTTTAAAGGCACCTACTAGGTTACAAGTATTTAAAAATATAGCGCCAGAAATTCCCTTACCTCCAAAGCCAATCATAACACGTTGGGGTACTTGGTTGGATGCTGCAAGCTACTATGCAAAATACTACGAAAAAATAGTAGACGTGTTAGCAGTGCTCAATAGTGAGGATTGTTCTTCAGTTGCCATAGCTAAAGAGTTAATGTCGGAACAGCTAAGAGACCACATTATGTATATTGAACAGAAGTTCAAGGATTTGTCAAAATATATTAAGCTGTTGGAAACAAGTGCCATGGAAATATCTAAGTCTCTTAAAGTAGTACAAGACTTGTCCACAGCCCTAGATCAAGTCAGAGAAGGGCCCGCCCAAGCAGTGACACAAAAACTGAAAACAATTATTGACAAAAATGTTGGATATTCTGATCTCTGCCAAATACGTGATCAGCTAGCAAATACTGAAAATCAAACACATAACAGTGACAGTGAATACATTCAGTATTTTAAGTTTGCACCCGTCACGTCTTGTGACGTGGAAAGAAGTTTTTCGCGCTTAAAATCGGTTCTAACTGACAATCGAAAAAGTTTTCAATTCGAAAACCTTCGAATGTACAGCTGTCAAAAGAAAAAGTGGCCGCTCTCCTGGAACAAAGTTCCCTTCGGGTATCTTCGCTACAATTCGGAGACAGGCGATGTTACATGTTGTTGGACCACGTTGCCTGATATCTACAGTTATAATGGAAGTATTCTGTGTGTTATCGATAGCATAATGGTAGCGTTCAGGCCTCTTATTCATGAGGTCCTGCGTTCGACTACAACCACGTGCTTTTTATGTTCTTTTTTGTTCTGTTTTTGAGAGAGACAAACTATACATAATGGCGCCTTATTATTTTACGATTATTTTAGTAATTAACATCAGGTTCATTAATATATTATGCCATGACTTTATCATTATGATATTGTGGCTGCAAATGGAAAGAAAAAAGATTTTATTCTCAATAAAAATATCTTTCGTGGCATAAACAAAACAAATTTACTGGCGTCGGCCTTAAAACATTCCAACAATTAAGCGTTCAAAAAACAAAACAAAAAGCCATAATTCAATATTTAGTCTATCTTCCTCTTATCTCGATCATCTTGCAGTCGAGTGGGCATGGAATTGACTAGTCTATGCAAATAGCGACTGTTTTTAGACACGATATTCCAGGCATTCTGAACATACATACATAAGTGTTCTGTCCATGGGCAGGTCTTTCATTGCAAACCCAGCAATCTCCAATCTTTCCTATTTTCTGCCTTCCTCTTAGTCTCCGCATATGATCCACATATCCTAATGTCGTCTATTATTCTTTTCAACCAGAGACCCAACCAGTTACTTTTTATCTTTCTAATCAGTTTCAGCATCATTCTTTCTTCACTCACTTTTTCAAACACAATTTTATTTCTTATTCTATCTGTCCACTTCACACGCACCGTTCTTCTCCACATCCAAATTTCAAATGCTTCAATTCGTTTCTCTTCATTTCGTCGTAATGTCCATGTTCCTTCCCCATACAATACCACACTCCACACAAAGCACTTCACTAGTCTCTTCCTTAGTTCTTTTTCCAGAGGTCAGCAGAAGATACTTCTTCTTCTATTTAAAGCTTCCTTTGTTCATGTTTGCAGTTTTTCTTGGGAAGGATAGGCCTAAATGCGGTAACATCCCGTTGCTTTCCGCACACCACTATCTCTTTCGCATCTTTTTAAATTCCAGGGGACCCAAGCGTGGAGATGAGGAGAGTGGATTTGACTAATTGGGCCCTCCGGACTTCACCGAAAGTCACGGCAAGGGTTAAATATTAATTCTATCAGGATGTTTGACCCTATCAGAGATCGGGAAATCTCAATTAGCCTTTGCCCCCCGCATCCTGGACTAGCTTCTACGAATCATCAGAAAATCTTAGAGTGTGATTAGGCCAATTTTTCCGAAAATGTTTCCACACTTTTGCCCTCGTAGCTCAGCGGACGAACGTCGGAATTTAGATGTCAACGTCTCAGGTTCAATTCCTCGTTACTCCTTTTCATTTTATTGTGGTTCAAGATAGTATAATGTAATAATACAAAAAGAAAAACTAATAGCAGTATTATGCAACTGGATTTTTCCAAACCTAATGTTAAATTTATGTTATTTATATCGCTAAAGAACGATTACAATATAAATAACTTGAATATTATTTATACAGTATCACTAAAGAACGATAACACAATATAAATGATAAATATCGGTTTGTTTAATTAATATAAGATATTATATAATACGTGTTTAATTATCTAAATAAAGTAACCCATTTTACAAAGAAAGATGTTTATTTGTGTTATAATAATTACCTATATAAAATACAGATTATTTATATTGCGAAAGAACAATAACAATATAAATAACTTGAATATTATTTTATAATGCTAATGAAGGAAAACAGAATATAGGGTAAATGATAACTTGAATATTGTTTATATCGCTAAAGAACGATAACATTATAAAAAACGCGAATATTATTCATATCGGAATTTCACAGATTTATTACAGATGTGTTTAAGAAATTGTAGAAGAATAGTAATTAGTAACAGTGTCCTATTTATTTTTCTTGGAGCCAAATTTGTAACTTTTAAAAGTGTGGTTACTATGTTGAAGTGTATGTGTTGCAACGGATGCTTGATTTGTTATGTATGTGAGTGAGTTATAGGATGCTTGAAGTCGTCGCAATGTCGTAATTATAGTTTGATTGTGTTTGTGTGACTATTGTGTATTAATTTATGATGTATGGTATGGAAAGCTGCATATTTGTGTTATAGAAGTGCTACGTATGTGTGTTGTTAATGTTTTTGTATGTTTCAAATTGATAACTGATATTTGTTTTGCAATCGCAATGCCTAATTTACGGATTGTTTATGTTTTGTTTACATCGCGTAAGCTAATTTAATTTTCTTTTCCATTTCTCTTTATGCTTATCTGTTTTGTGTATAAAACTATAGCCCTAACATACATATGTAAAATAGGGCTAACCCCCACTGGAGATACAATAATAATAATAATAATAATTATTATTATTATTATTATTATTATTATTATTATTATTATTATTATTATTATTATTATTATTATTATTCATATCGTTATAAAACGATAACAGAATACAAATGATGACTTGAATTTTATTCATATCCCTAAAGAACGATAACAAAATATAAATAACGTGATATCCATCAAGAACGATAACTGGATATAAATGATAATTTGAATATCATTTACATCGCTAAAGAACGATTAAAAAATAAAATGAAAACTTGAAGAAGGCGCGAACCCACAACCTTTGAATCATTAAACAAGCACTCTACCGCTGGTCTGCGAGGAGCAGATATGGAACACTTCCATAGTTCCGGAACTGCTTGTACAAGCACATGCATCGTGTAACATCGCCGCGACCCGAAGTGGACTTTGAAAATATTCGCTGTTCACGAGTGCGGCCACTTTTTTTTTTTGACAGCTGTACATAGTCACACAATGTAATAAAATGTACAGAGCACACCATTAAATCCAATGTATTTCGCAAGGTTATTAATAAAATATATGTTGTTCTAGACTGAAGTCACTTTTCAAGCGGATCTGACAGTACCTCCTTTACGGAAGCGGGGTTGGAATGAGTTTATGTTGACATTGAAGTCTGTTACTTACGTACGTGCAGCAACACAAGTCTCCAAGTCTCCTAGAGCGAAGTTAAAAAGTAAAGGTGATAGTGCATCTCCCTGCTTTAGCCCGCAGTGAATTGGAAAAGCATCAGATAGAAACTGACCTATACGGACTCTGCTGTATGTTTCACTGAGACACATTTTAATTAATCGAACTAGTTTCTTGGGAATACCAAATTCAATAAGAATATCATATAATACTTCCCTCTTAACCGAGTCATATGCCTTTTTGAAATCTATGAATAACTGATGTATTGTACCCTTGTACTCCCATTTTTTCTCCATTATCTGTCGAATACAAAATATCTGATCAATTGTCGATCTATTACGCCGAAAACCGCACTGATGATCCCCAATAATTTCATCTACGTACGGAGTTAATCTTCTCAAAAGAATATTGGACAAAATTTTGTACGACGTCAACAAAAGTGATATTCCTCGAAAGTTACCACAGTTGGTTTTGTCCCCCTTTTTAAAAATAGGTACAATTATGGACTCCTTGCATTGTTCTGGTACAATTTCCTTTTTCCAGATAGCAAGTAGAAGTTTATAAATTTCGCTATATAATGCACTTTCACCCTCTTGTATTAATTCTGCTGGAATTTGATCGATACCTGGAGACTTGTACTTTTTCAGATTTTCTATCGCAATTTCGACTTCTGAAAGCGTGGGTTCGGGTATAAATGGCTCAGCAGTTTGTATTTCAATTTCGTTCCGATCATTTCTATTTGGCCTATGTACATTTAGTAGTTGCGCAAAATAGTTTTTCCATCTGTTTAGGATTGATGGAGAGTCTGCAAGCAAGTCACCATTCTCATCCTTGATCACGTTTACCCTTGGCTGATATCCGTTCTTAAATTCCTTTATACCCTTATATAAATCTCGAATGTTTTTATTCTTACTATTTGTTTCTACCTCATTCAGTTTTTCCTTCAAGTAACCTCTCTTTTTATTCCTAAGTGTACGACTTGCTTCCCGTCTTTCATTGAAATAATTATCTCTCTTCTCCTCAACTGGATCCTGTAAGAATTTCAATTTTGCCTGTTTCCTTCTTTCTACTACCATGCAACAATCTTCATCAAACCACGGTTTCTTTTTCTTAGTTTCATAATAACCTATGCTCTACTCAGCTGCAATTTTGATACTATCTCTGATATTTTCCCACACGCTATTAACATCTAATTCTTTCTCAACTTCGTCGAAACTTTCTAAAGTGGCAAACCTATTCGAAATTTCGACCTGATAATTTTGCTTAGCTTCCTCGTCCTTTAATTTCAAAATATTGAATTTAGTAATATTAACTTGTTGCTCTACCCGCTTGGCTACTGATAATCTTTCTCTTAATTCTCCAATCACCAAATAATGGTCAGAATTACAGTCTGCACCCCTGAAAGTTCGAATATCTACTATACTAGTATGTCTCCGTTTATCTATCAAGATGTGATCTATTTGGTTGTGTGTCAATCCATCTGGAGAAGTCCAAGTATATTTGTGTATATCCTTATGGGGGAATGTTGTACTTTTGACAATTAAATTTTTCGATGTGGCAAAGTTGACTAATCTAACTCCATTGTCACTACTAATTGCGTGTAGGCTCTCTTTTCCAATAGTTGGTCTAAAAATATCCTCCCGTCCTACTTTAGCGTTGAAATCCTCCAATAAAATTTTCATGTGATATCTAGGGAACTGATCAAATGTATGTTCCAATTCCTCATAGAAACTATCCTTTATATGGTCGTCTTTCTCTTCTGTAGGGGCGTGAGTATTTATAATTATGATGTCGCACCATCTACCCTTAAGTACTAAATATGATAACCTGTCACTGATAAATTCGACCTTTTTTACTGCTGATTTTATTCTTTTATGAACAAAGAATCCTGTTCCTAATTGGTGATTATTGTTTCCTTCCCCATAATACAACAAGTAATCTCCTATTTGTGATATGCCATTCCCATCTAACCTAACCTCTTGTACTCCCACGAAGTCTATTCTATATCTAGCTAGTTCTTTTGCTACTAATGTTACCCCTCCTGTTCTATAAAGACTAGTTACGTTCCAAGTGCCAAATCTCAAAACCTTATTCCTTTGCTGTGGTCGTGCCAGAGAATCAGTCCTATTCCGAGGCGTATTGTAGGGATTCGTAACAAGCTGTTTTTTACGGTGATGGGTTGTTAGCCCTTCGCCCAACCCCCAAGCTGGAGGACCACCCCTTATCGGCTGTCCACGACTGCTTATTCAATATATTCGCAGCTACCCTCCATATCTGGAGGCCGTCTCCTCTATCCGCAACCTGAGGACGCGCCATGCCGTGGTGATAGGGACCCACCATACATGGATTATTATTATTATTATTATTATTATTATTATTATTATTATTATTATTATTTCGATAATGATGTGCAGTTAGAGAACGTTTTCCTAGGCCCGCAGAATACTGCATCAGACATCGTGTCTTGGACGAGACAGTTTCGTCTCGGACCGTCTGATACTGGACAA